>NW_027076090.1:0-36609 GCF_963932015.1 Anas acuta | reverse complement strand
GGGCGGGACGAGGCGCTATGGGGCGGGACGAGGCGCTATGGGGCGCTGTGGGGCGCTATGGGGCGGGACGAGGCGCTATGGGGCGCGACGAGGCGCTATGGGGCGCTATGGGGCGCTATGGGGCTCTATGGGGCAGGGCGAGGCGCTATGGGGCGCTATGGGGTGCTATGGGGCGCTATGGGGCGGGACGAGGCGCTATGGGGCGCTGTGGGCGCTATGGGGCGCGGCGAGGCGCTATGGGGTGGGACGAGGCGCTATGGGGCGCTATGGGGCGCTGTGGGGCGCTATGGGGCGGGGCGAGGCGCTATGGGGCGGGACGAGGCGCTATGGGCGGGACGAGGCGCTATGGGGCGCTGCGGGGCGCTATGGGGCGCTATGGGGCGGGACGAGGCGCTATGGGGCGCTGTGGGGCGCTATGGGGCGCGGCGAGGCGCTATGGGGTGGGACGAGGCGCTATGGGGCGCTATGGGGCGCTGTGGGGCGCTATGGGGCGGGGCGAGGCGCTATGGGGCGGGACGAGGCGCTATGGGGCGCGACGAGGCGCTATGGGGCGCTATGGGGCGCTATGGGGCGCTATGGGGCGCTATGGGGCGCAACGAGGCGCTATGGGGCGCTATGGGGCGCTATGGGGCGCTATGGGGCGCGACGAGGCGCTATGGGCGGGGCGAGGCGCTATGGGGCGCTATGAGGCGGGACGAGGCACTATGGGGCGCTATAGGGCGCTATGGGGCGCTATGGGGCGGGACGAGGCGCTATGGGGCGCTGTGGGGCGCTATGGGGCGCGACGAGGCGCTATGGGGCGGGACGAGGCGCTATGGGGCGCTATGGGGTGCTATGGGGCGGGACGAGGCGCTATGGGGCGCTATGGGGCGGGGCGAGGCGCTATGGGGCACTATGGGGCGCGACGGGGCGCTATGGGGCGGGACGAGGCGCTATGGGGCGCTGTGGGGCGCTATGGGGCGGGACGAGGCGCTATGGGGCGCTGTGGGGCGGGACAAGGCGCTATGGGGCGGGACGAGGCGCTATGGGGCGCGACGAGGCGCTATGGGGCGCTATGGGGCGGGACAAGGCGCTATGGGGCGGGACGAGGCGCTATGGGGCGCGACGAGGCGCTATGGGGCGCTATGGGGCAGGACGAGGCGCTATGGGGCGCTATGGGACGGGGCGAGGCGCTATGGGGCGCTATAGGGCGCTATGGGGCGGGGCGAGGCGCTATGGGGCGGGACGAGGCGCTATGGGGCTCTATGGGGCGCTATGGGGCGCTGTGGGGCGCTATGGGGCGGGACGAGGCGCTATGGGGCGCTATGGGGCGCTATGGGGCGCTATGGGGCGCTATGGGGCGGGGCGAGGCGCTATGGGGCGCTATGGGGCGCTGTAGGGCGCTATGGGGTGGGGCGAGGCGCTATGGGGCACTATGGGGCGCGACGGGGCGCTATGGGGCGGGACGAGGCGCTATGGGGCGCGACAAGGCGCTATGGGGCGGGACGAGGCGCTATGGGGCGCTATGGGGCGCTATGGGGCGGGGCGAGGCGCTATGGGGCGCTGTGGGGCGCTATGGGGCGCTATGGGGCGCGACGAGGCGCTATGGGGCGCTATGGGGCGCTATGGGGCGCTATGGGGCGCTATGGGGCGGGACGAGGCGCTATGGGGCGGGACGAGGTGCTATGGGGCGGGACGAGGCGCTATGGGGCGGGACGAGGTGCTATGGGGCGCGACGAGGCGCTATGGGGCGCTATGGGGCGCTATGGGGCGCTATGGGGCGCTATGGGGCGGGACGAGGCGCTATGGGGCGGGGCGAGGCGCTATGGGGCGCTGTGGGGCGCTATGGGGCGGGGCGAGGCGCTATGGGGCGGGACGAGGCGCTATGGGGCGCTATGGGGCGGGACGAGGCGCTATGGGGCGCTGTGGGGCGCTATGGGGCGCTATGGGGCGCTATGGGGCGCTATGGGGCGCGGCGAGGCGCTATGGGGTGGGACGAGGCGCTATGGGGCGCTATGGGGCGCTATGGGGCGGGACGAGGCGCTATGGGGCGGGACGAGGCGCTATGGGGCGCTGTGGGGCGCTATGGGGCGGGGCGAGGCGCTATGGGGCGGGACGAGGCGCTATGGGGCGCTATGGGGCGGGACGAGGCGCTATGGGGCGCTGTGGGGCGCTATGGGGCGCTATGGGGCGCTATGGGGCGCTATGGGGCGCGGCGAGGCGCTATGGGGCTCTATGGGGCGCTATGGGGTGCGACGAGGCGCTATGGGGCGCTATGGGGCACTATGGGGCGCGACGAGGCGCTATGGGGTGGGACGAGGCGCTATGGGGCGCTGTGGGGCGCTATGGGGCGCTATGGGCGCTATGGGGCGGGGCGAGGCGCTATGGGGCGGGACGAGGCGCTATGGGCGCTGTGGGGCACTATAAGGCGCTATGGGGCGCGACGAGGCGCTATGGGGCGCTATGGGGCGCTATGGGGCGGGACGAGGCGCTATGGGGCGCTGTGGGGCGCTATGGGGCGGGATGAGGCGCTATGGGCGCTATGGGGCGCTATGGGGCGCGACGAGGTGCTATGGGGCGCTATGGGGCGCTATGGGGCGGGACGAGGCGCTGTGGGGCGCTATGGGGCGCTATGGGGCGCTATGGGGCGGGGCGAGGCGCTATGGGGCGGGACGAGGCGCTATGGGGCGCTGTGGGGCGCTATGGGGCGCGACGAGGTGCTATGGGGCGGGACGAGGCGCTATGGGGCGCTATGGGGCGCTATGGGGCGCTATGGGCGGGACGAGGCGCTATGGGGCGCTATGGGGCGCTATAGGGTGCTGTGGGGCGCTATGGGGCGGGATGAGGCGCTATGGGGCGCTGTGGGGCGCTATGGGGTGCTGTGGGGCGCTATGGGGCGCTATGGGGCGCTATGGGGCGCGACGAGGCGCTATGGGGCGGGATGAGGCGCTATGGGGCGCTATGGGGCGCTGTGGGGCGCTATGGGGCGCTATGGGGCGCTATGGGGCGGGACGAGGCGCTATGGGGCGCTATGGGGCGCTATGGGGCGGGACGAGGCGCTGTGGGGCGCTATGGGGCGCTATGGGGCGCTATGGGGCGGGGCGAGGCGCTATGGGGCGGGACGAGGCGCTATGGGGCGCTGTGGGGCGCTATGGGGCGCGACGAGGTGCTATGGGGCGGGACGAGGCGCTATGGGGCGCTATGGGGCGCTATGGGGCGCTATGGGGCGCGACGAGGCGCTATGGGGCGCTATGGGGCGCTATGGGGCGCTATGGGGCGCGACGAGGCGCTATGGGGCGCTATGGGGCGCTATGGGGCGGGACGAGGCACTATGGGGCAGGACGAGGCGCTATGGGGCGCTATGGGGCGCTATGGGGCTCGACGAGGCGCTATGGGGCGGGACGAGGCGCTATGGGGCGCTATGGGGCGCTATGGGGCGCTGTGGGGCGCTATGGGGCGGGACGAGGCGCTATGGGGCGCTGTGGGGCGGTATGGGGTGGGACGAGGCGCTATGGGGCGCTATGGGGCGCGACGAGGCGCTATGGGGCGGGACGAGGCACTATGGGGCGCTATGGGGCGCTATGGGGCGGGACGAGGCACTATGGGGCAGGACGAGGCGCTATGGGGCGCTGTGGGGCGCTATGGGGCTCGACGAGGCGCTATGGGGCGCGACGAGGCGCTATGGGGCGCGACGGGGCGCTATGGGGCGGGACGAGGCGCTATGGGGCGCTATGGGGCGCTATGGGGCGCTGTGGGGCGCTATGGGGCGGGACGAGGCGCTATGGGGCGCTATGGGGCGCTATGGGGCGCTATGGGGCGTTATGGGGCGCTATGGGGCTCTATGGGGCGCTATGGGGCGCTATGGGGCGTTATGGGGCGCTATGGGGCGCTATGGGGCGCGACGAGGCGCTATGGGGCGGGACGAGGCGCTATGGGGCGCTATGGGGCGCTATGGGGCGGGACGAGGCGCTATGGGGCGGGACGAGGCGCTATGGGGCGCTGTGGGGCGCTATGGGGCGGGACGAGGCGCTATGGGGCGCGACGAGGCGCTATGGGGCGCTATGGGGCGCTATGGGGCTCTATGGGGCAGGGCGAGGCGCTATGGGGCGCTATGGGGTGCTATGGGGCGCTATGGGGCGGGACGAGGCGCTATGGGGCGCTGTGGGGCGCTATGGGGCGCGGCGAGGCGCTATGGGGTGGGACGAGGCGCTATGGGCGCTATGGGGCGCTGTGGGGCGCTATGGGGCGGGGCGAGGCGCTATGGGGCGGGACGAGGCGCTATGGGGCGGGACGAGGCGCTATGGGGCGCTGCGGGGCGCTATGGGGCGCTATGGGGCGGGACGAGGCGCTATGGGGCGCTGTGGGGCGCTATGGGGCGCGGCGAGGCGCTATGGGGTGGGACGAGGCGCTATGGGGCGCTATGGGGCGCTGTGGGGCGCTATGGGGCGGGGCGAGGCGCTATGGGGCGGGACGAGGCGCTATGGGGCGCGACGAGGCGCTATGGGGCGCTATGGGGCGCTATGGGGCGCTATGGGGCGCTATGGGGCGCAACGAGGCGCTATGGGGCGCTATGGGGCGCTATGGGGCGCTATGGGGCGCGACGAGGCGCTATGGGGCGGGGCGAGGCGCTATGGGGCGCTATGAGGCGGGACGAGGCACTATGGGGCGCTATAGGGCGCTATGGGGCGCTATGGGGCGGGACGAGGCGCTATGGGGCGCTGTGGGGCGCTATGGGGCGCGACGAGGCGCTATGGGGCGGGACGAGGCGCTATGGGGCGCTATGGGGTGCTATGGGGCGGGACGAGGCGCTATGGGGCGCTATGGGGCGGGGCGAGGCGCTATGGGGCACTATGGGGCGCGACGGGGCGCTATGGGGCGGGACGAGGCGCTATGGGGCGCTGTGGGGCGCTATGGGGCGGGACGAGGCGCTATGGGGCGCTGTGGGGCGGGACAAGGCGCTATGGGGCGGGACGAGGCGCTATGGGCGCGACGAGGCGCTATGGGGCGCTATGGGGCGGGACAAGGCGCTATGGGGCGGGACGAGGCGCTATGGGGCGCGACGAGGCGCTATGGGGCGCTATGGGGCAGGACGAGGCGCTATGGGGCGCTATGGGACGGGGCGAGGCGCTATGGGGCGCTATAGGGCGCTATGGGGCGGGGCGAGGCGCTATGGGGCGGGACGAGGCGCTATGGGGCTCTATGGGGCGCTATGGGGCGCTGTGGGGCGCTATGGGGCGGGACGAGGCGCTATGGGGCGCTATGGGGCGCTATGGGGCGCTATGGGGCGCTATGGGGCGGGGCGAGGCGCTATGGGGCGCTATGGGGCGCTGTAGGGCGCTATGGGGTGGGGCGAGGCGCTATGGGGCACTATGGGGCGCGACGGGGCGCTATGGGGCGGGACGAGGCGCTATGGGGCGCGACAAGGCGCTATGGGGCGGGACGAGGCGCTATGGGGCGCTATGGGGCGCTATGGGGCGGGGCGAGGCGCTATGGGGCGCTGTGGGGCGCTATGGGGCGCTATGGGGCGCGACGAGGCGCTATGGGGCGCTATGGGGCGCTATGGGGCGCTATGGGGCGCTATGGGGCGGGACGAGGCGCTATGGGGCGGGACGAGGTGCTATGGGGCGGGACGAGGCGCTATGGGGCGGGACGAGGTGCTATGGGGCGCGACGAGGCGCTATGGGGCGCTATGGGGCGCTATGGGGCGCTATGGGGCGCTATGGGGCGGGACGAGGCGCTATGGGGCGGGGCGAGGCGCTATGGGGCGCTGTGGGGCGCTATGGGGCGGGGCGAGGCGCTATGGGGCGGGACGAGGCGCTATGGGGCGCTATGGGGCGGGACGAGGCGCTATGGGGCGCTGTGGGGCGCTATGGGGCGCTATGGGGCGCTATGGGGCGCTATGGGGCGCGGCGAGGCGCTATGGGGTGGGACGAGGCGCTATGGGGCGCTATGGGGCGCTATGGGGCGGGACGAGGCGCTATGGGGCGGGACGAGGCGCTATGGGGCGCTGTGGGGCGCTATGGGGCGGGGCGAGGCGCTATGGGGCGGGACGAGGCGCTATGGGGCGCTATGGGGCGGGACGAGGCGCTATGGGGCGCTGTGGGGCGCTATGGGGCGCTATGGGGCGCTATGGGGCGCTATGGGGCGCGGCGAGGCGCTATGGGGCTCTATGGGGCGCTATGGGGTGCGACGAGGCGCTATGGGGCGCTATGGGGCACTATGGGGCGCGACGAGGCGCTATGGGGTGGGACGAGGCGCTATGGGGCGCTGTGGGGCGCTATGGGGCGCTATGGGGCGCTATGGGGCGGGGCGAGGCGCTATGGGGCGGGACGAGGCGCTATGGGGCGCTGTGGGGCACTATAAGGCGCTATGGGGCGCGACGAGGCGCTATGGGGCGCTATGGGGCGCTATGGGGCGGGACGAGGCGCTATGGGGCGCTGTGGGGCGCTATGGGGCGGGATGAGGCGCTATGGGGCGCTATGGGGCGCTATGGGGCGCGACGAGGTGCTATGGGGCGCTATGGGGCGCTATGGGGCGGGACGAGGCGCTGTGGGGCGCTATGGGGCGCTATGGGGCGCTATGGGGCGGGGCGAGGCGCTATGGGGCGGGACGAGGCGCTATGGGGCGCTGTGGGGCGCTATGGGGCGCGACGAGGTGCTATGGGGCGGGACGAGGCGCTATGGGGCGCTATGGGGCGCTATGGGGCGCTATGGGGCGGGACGAGGCGCTATGGGGCGCTATGGGGCGCTATAGGGTGCTGTGGGGCGCTATGGGGCGGGATGAGGCGCTATGGGGCGCTGTGGGGCGCTATGGGGTGCTGTGGGGCGCTATGGGGCGCTATGGGGCGCTATGGGGCGCGACGAGGCGCTATGGGGCGGGATGAGGCGCTATGGGGCGCTATGGGGCGCTGTGGGGCGCTATGGGGCGCTATGGGGCGCTATGGGGCGGGACGAGGCGCTATGGGGCGCTATGGGGCGCTATGGGGCGGGACGAGGCGCTGTGGGGCGCTATGGGGCGCTATGGGGCGCTATGGGGCGGGGCGAGGCGCTATGGGGCGGGACGAGGCGCTATGGGGCGCTGTGGGGCGCTATGGGGCGCGACGAGGTGCTATGGGGCGGGACGAGGCGCTATGGGGCGCTATGGGGCGCTATGGGGCGCTATGGGGCGGGACGAGGCGCTATGGGGCGCTATGGGGCGCTATAGGGTGCTGTGGGGCGCTATGGGGCGGGATGAGTCGCTATGGGGCGCTGTGGGGCGCTATGGGGTGCTGTGGGGCGCTATGGGGCGCTATGGGGCGCTATGGGGCGCGACGAGGCGCTATGGGGCGGGATGAGGCGCTATGGGGCGCTATGGGGCGCTGTGGGGCGCTATGGGGCGCTATGGGGCGCTATGGGGCGGGACGAGGCACTATGGGGCGCTGTGGGGCGCTATGGGGCGGGACGAGGCGCTATGGGGCGGGACGAGGCGCTATGGGGCGCTATGGGGCGCAACGAGGTTCTATGGGGCGGGACGAGGCGCTATGGGGCGCGACGAGGCGCTATGGGGTGGGACGAGGCGCTATGGGGCGGGACGAGGCGCTATGGGGCGGGACGAGGCGCTATGGGGCGCTGTGGGGCGCTATGGGGTGCTGTGGGGCGCTATGGGGCGCTATGGGGCGCTATGGGGCGCGACGAGGCGCTATGGGGCGGGATGAGGCGCTATGGGGCGCTATGGGGCGCTGTGGGGCGCTATGGGGCGCTATGGGGCGCTATGGGGCGGGACGAGGCGCTATGGGGCGCTATGGGGCGCTATGGGGCGCTATGGGGCGCTGTGGGGCGCGATGGGGCACGACGAGGCGCTATGGGGCGGGACGAGGCGCTATGGGGCGCTATGGGGCGGGGCGAGGCGCTATGGGGCGCGACGAGGCGCTATGGGGCGGGGCGAGGCGCTATGGGGCGGGACGAGGCGCTATGGGGCGCTATGGGGCGCGACGAGGCGCTATGGGGCGCTATGGGGCGCTGTGGGGCGCTATGGGGCGCGACGAGGCGCTATGGGGCGGGACGAGGCGCTATGGGGCGGGGCGAGGCGCTATGGGGCGCTGTGGGGCACTATGGGGTGCTATGGGGCGGGACGAGGCGCTATGGGGCGCTGTGGGGCGCTATTGGGCGGGACGAGGCGCTATGGGGCGCTATGGGGCGCTATGGGGCGCTATGGGGCGCTATGGGGCGGGACGAGGCGCTATGGGGCGCAACGAGGCGCTATGGGGCGGGACGAGGCGCTATGGGGCGCTATGGGGCGCTATGGGGCGCTATGGGGCTCTATGGGGCGCTATGGGGCGCTATGGGGCGCGACGAGGCGCTATAGGGCGGGACGAGGCGCTATGGGGCGCTATGGGGCGGGGCGGGGCGCTATGGGGCGGGACGAGGCGCTATGGGGCGGGACGAGGCGCTATGGGGCGCTATGGGGCGCTATGGGGCGCTATGGGGCTGGCACTTACGTGATGAGGATGGATTGGTTCTCGCGATCTGCGGGGAGGAGGAACCCTCAAAACCCCCAACCAGACCCTTTTTTGGGGTGAAAAATCCCATTTTAGGGTCTCCCACCCACCCGTTTGTTTTTTTGGGGTGAAACGGGCCAATTTTGTTTTTTTTGGGGTGAAACGGGCCAATTTTGGGGTTCCCCCGGGGAGGTGCCCACCCGTCAGCATCTTCTGCTGGGCCACCTCCACCAGCTGGTGACCCCCAACCCCCAACCAAACCCTTTTTTGGGGTAAAAAATCCCGTTTTAGGGTTCCTCCGCCCACCCGTTTGTTTTTTTGGGGTGAAACAGGCCAATTTTGTTTTTTTGGGGTGAAACGGGGCAATTTTGGGGTTCCCCTGGGCAGGTGTCCACCCATCAACATGTTCTGGTGGGCCACCTCCACCAGGTGGTGACCCCTAACCCACAACCAGACCCTTTTTGGGGTGAAAAATCCCATTTTAGGGTTCCCCCACCCCACAACCAGACCCTTTTTGGGGCAAAAAATCCCATTTTAGGGTTCCCCCAACCCACAACCAGACCCTTTTTTGGGGTGAAAAATCCATTTTAGGGTTCCCCCAACCCACAACCAGACCCTTTTTGGGGTGAAAAATCACATTTTAGGGTTCCCCCGACCCCCAACCAGACCCTTTTTGGGGTAAAAAATCCCATTTTAGGGTTCCCCCAACCCACAACCAGACCCTTTTTGGGGCAAAAAATCCCATTTTAGGGTTCCCCCACCCCACAACCAGACCCTTTTTGGGGCAAAAAATCCCATTTTAGGGTTCCCCCACCCCACAACCAGACCCTTTTTGGGGCAAAAAATCCCATTTTAGGGTTCCCCCAACCCACAACCAGACCCTTTTTTTGGGGCAAAAAATCCCATTTTAGGGTTCCCCCAACCCACAACCAGACCCTTTTTGGGGTGAAAAATCCCCCTTTTAGGGTTCCCCCAACCCACAACCAGACCCTTTTTGGGGCGAAAAATCCCATTTTAGGGTTCCCCCACCCCACAACCAGACCCTTTTTGGGGCAAAAAATCCCGTTTTCAGGCCCTTTCCCCTTTTTTTAGATCCTTTCGGTTATTTTTCGGGTGTGTTTTCAGGGTCTTTCGGGGAGTTTTACTAATTTTAAGACTTTTTCGAGGTGATTCAGATTTTGGGGTGTTTTGGGGAACCTTTCTGGGGCAAAATCACAACTTTTTGGGTCATTTCAATCCTTTTCAGGCCCTTTTCCATCACTTTAGAACCTTTTGGTTCTTTTCAGGTGACGTTTTGGGGGTTATTTGGGGAGTTTTGGTCACTTTTCAAAGTTTTTTTTTAAGGTGGTTTAGTTTCGGGGTGTTTTGGCGAACCTTTTTTGGGGCAAAATCGCAACTTTTTGGGTCATTTCAATCTTTCTCAGGCCCTTTCCCATCACTTTAGAACCTTTTGGTTGTTTTTAGGGGGTGTTTTGGGGGTTATTTGGTGATCCCCAACCCACAACCAGACCCTTTTTTTGGGGCAAAAAATCCCGTTTTAGGGTTTCCCCGCCCACCCGTTTGTTTTTTTGGGGTGAAACGGGCCAATTTTGGGGTTCCCCCAGGAAGGTGCCCACCCATCAACATGTTCTGGTGGGCCACCTCTACCAGCTGGTGACCCTCAAAGCCCCAACCAGACCCTTTTTTGGGGCAAAAAATCCCATTTTAGGGTCTCCCGCCCACCAATTTGATTTTTGGGGTGAAACGGGCCAATTTTGCTTTTTTGGGGTGAAACGGGACGATTTTGGGGTTCCCCTAGGGAGGTGCCCACCCATCAGCATCTTCTGCTGGGCCACCTCCACCAGGTGGTGACCCTCAAACTCCCAACCAGACCCTTTTTTGGGGTAAAAAATCCCCTTTTAGGGTTCCTCCACCCACCCGTTTGTTTTTTTGGGGTGAAACAGGCCAATTTTGTTTTTTTGGGGTGAAACGGGCCAATTTTGGGGTTCCCCTGGGCAGGTGTCCACCCATCACCATGTTCTGGTGGGCCACCTCAACCCATTGGTCATCTGGTGACCCCCAACCCACAACCAGACCCTTTTTTGGGGCAAAAAATCCCGTTTTAGGGTCTCCCGCCCACCCTTTTGTTTTTTGGGGTGAAACAGGCCAATTTTGTTTTTTTGGGGTGAAATGGGCCGATTTTGGGGTTCCCCCAGGAAGGTGCCCACCCATCAACATCTTCTGCTGGGCCACCTCCACCAGCTGGTGACCCCCAACCCCCAACCAGACCCTTTTTGGGGCAAAAAATCCCATTTTAGGGTCTCCCGCCCACCAATTTGATTTTTGGGGTGAAACGGGCCAATTTTGTTTTTTTGGGGTGAAACGGGCCGATTTTGGGGTTCCCCCAGGAAGGTGCCCACCCATCAACATCTTCTGCTGGGCCACCTCCACCAGCTGGTGACCCTCAAACCCCCAACCAAACCCTTTTTTGGGGTAAAAAATCCGTTTTAGGGTTTCCCCGCCCACCCGTTTGTTTTTTTGGGGTGAAACGGGACGGTTTTGTTTTTTTGGGGTGAAACGGGCCGATTTTGGGGTTCCCCTGGGCAGGTGTCCACCCATCACCATGTTCTGGTAGGCCACCTCAACCCATTGGTCAACTGGTGACCCCCAACCCCCAACCAGACCCTTTTTGGGGTGAAAAATCCCGTTTTAGGGTTTCCCCGCCCACCCGGTTGTTTTTTTGGGGTGAAACGGGCCAATTTTGTTTTTTTGGGGTGAAACGGGCCAATTTTGGGGTTCCCCCGGGGAGGTGTCCACCCATCAGCATCTTCTGGTGGGCCACCTCTACCAGCTGGTGACCCCCAGCTGGTGACCCCCAACCCCCAACCAGACCCTTTTTTGGGGTGAAAAATCCCTTTTAGGGTTTCCCGCCCACCAATTTGATTTTTGGGGTGAAACGCGCCAATTTTGGTTTTTGGGGTGAAACGGGCCAGTTTTGGGGTTCCCCCGGAGAGGTGCCCACCCGTCAGCATCTTCTGCTGGGCCACCTCCACCAGCTGGTGACCCTCAAACCCCCAACCAGACCCTTTTTTGGGGTGAAAAATCCTGTTTTAGGGTTTCCCGCCCACCCATTTGCTTTTTGGGGTGAAACGGGCCAATTTTGGTTTTTTTGGGGTGAAACGGGCCGGTTTTGGGGTTCCCCCTGGGAGGTGTCCACCCATCAGCATCTTCTGCTGGGCCACCTCCACCAGCTGGTGACCCCCAACCCCCAACCAGACCCTTTTTTGGGGCAAAAAATCCCGTTTAGGGTTTCCCCGCCCACCCGTTTGTTTTTTTGGGGTGAAACGGGCCAATTTTGTTTTTTTGGGGTGAAACGGCCAATTTTGGGGTTCCCCTGGGCAGGTGTCCACCCGTCACCATGTTCTGGTAGACCACCTCACCCATTGGTCAACTGGTGACCCTCAAACCCCCAACCAAACCCTTTTTTGGGCCAAAAAATCCCTTTTTAGGCTCCCCCACCCCACGTTTTTTTTTTGGGGTGAAACCGGCCGATTTTGGGGTTTCCCCCGGGGGAGGTGCCCACCCGTCAGCATGTTCTGGTAGGCGTTGTCGGAGATGGAGAAGATGTGGGGTGGGACCTCGCTGCGCTTCTTGCCCCGGTAGGCGGCCACCACCTCGGCGTTGTAAACCGGCAACCACTTGTAGGGGTTGACGGTGACGCAGAAGAGCCCGGAGTAAGTCTGGAGTAGGACCAGGAGGAGGTCAGGGGCCACCACGCTGGGAGGGGACAACCCGGTCCTAGGTGGCCCCAAAAGATCTTGAGATCTTGGGTCTAGGTGCCCCAAAAGATCTGGAGATCTTGGTCTAGGTGGCCCCAAAAGATCTTGAGATCTGGTTCTAGGTGGACCAAAAGATCTTGAGATCTTGGTTCTAGGTGGCCCCAAAATCTTGGTTCTAGGTTCTAGGTTCTAGATCTTGGTTCTAGGTGGCCCCAAAGATCTTGAGATCTTGGTTCTAGGTGGCCCCAAAAGATCTTGGTTCTAGGTGGCCCAAAAGATCTTGAGATCTTGGGTCTAGGTGGACCAAAAGATCTTGAGATCTTGGTTCTAGGTGGACCAAAAGATCTTGAGATCTTGGTTCTAGGTGGCCCCAAAAGATCTTGAGATCTTGGTTCTAGGTGGCCCCAAAAGATCTTGAGATCTTGGTTCTAGGTGGCCCAAGGGGTCTGGAGATCTTGGTTCTAGGTGGACCAAAAGATCTTGAGATCTTGGTTCTAGGTGGACCAAAAGATCTTGAGAGCTTGGTTCTAGGTGGCCCAAAAGATCTTGGTTCTAGGTGGCCCCAAAAGATCTTGAGATCTTGAGATCTTGGTTCTAGGTGGACCAAAAGATCTCGAGATCTTGGTTCTAGGTGGCCCCAAAAGATCTTGAGATCTTGGTTCTAGGTGGCCCCAAAAGATCTTGAGATCTTGGTTCTAGGTGTCCCAAGGGGTCTGGGGTGGGACCTCCTGGTTCTAGGTGTCCCCATGGACCTGGAGACATGGGACCTCCTGGTTCTAGGTGCCCCAAAAGATCTTGAGATCTTGGTTCTAGGTGGACCAAAAGATCTTGAGATCTTGGGTCTAGGTGGACCAAAAGATCTTGAGATCTTGGTTCTAGGTGGACCAAAAGATCTGAGAGCTTGGTTCTAGGTGGCCCCAAAAGATCTTGAGATCTTGGTTCTAGGTGGCCCCAAAAGATCTGGAGATCTTGGTTCTAGGTGGACCAAAAGATCTTGAGAGCTTGGTTCTAGGTGGCCCCAAAAGATCTTGAGATCTTGGTTCTAGGTGGCCCAAAAGATCTTGGTTCTAGGTGGCCCAAAAGATCTTGAGATCTTGGTTCTAGGTGGCCCCAAAAGATCTTGAGATCTTGGTTCTAGGTGGCCCCAAAAGATCTTGAGATCTTGGTTCTAGGTGGACCAAAAGATCTCGAGATCTTGGTTCTAGGTGGACCAAAGATCTTGAGATCTTGGTTCTAGGTGCCCCAAGGGGTTTGGAGGTGGGACCTCCTGGTTCTAGGTGTCCCCATGGACCTGGAGACCTGGACCTCCAGGTTCTAGGTGTCCCAATGGATTTGGAGACCAAAAGATCTTGAGATCTTGGTTCTAGGTGGCCCAAAAGATCTTGGTTCTAGGTGGCCCAAAAGATCTTGGTTCTAGGTGGACCAAAAGATCTGGAGATCTTGGTTCTAGGTGGCCCCGAAGATCTTGAGAGCTTGGTTCTAGGTGGCCCCAAAAGATCTTGAGGTCTTGGTTCTAGGTGCCCCAAAAGATCTTGAGATCTTGGTTCTAGGAGGACCAAAAGATCTTGAGAGCTTGGTTCTAGGTGGCCCCAAAAGATCTTGAGGTCTTGGTTCTAGGTGGACCAAAAGATCTTGAGATCTTGGTTCTAGGTGGCCCAAAAGATCTTGAGATCTTGGTTCTAGGTGGCCCCAAAAGATCTTGAGATCTTGGTTCTAGGTGGCCCCAAAAGATCTGGAGATCTTGGTTCTAGGTGGACCCAAAAGATCTTGAGAGCTTGGTTCTAGGTGGCCCCAAAAGATCTTGAGATCTTGGTGGCCCCAAAAGATCTTGAGAGCTTGGTTCTAGGTGGCCCCAAAAGATCTTGAGATCTTGGTTCTAGGTGGCCCCAAAAGATCTGGAGATCTTGGTTCTAGGTGGCCCAAAAGATCTTGAGATCTTGGTTCTAGGTATCCCAAGGGGTTTGGAGGTGGGACCTCCAGGTTCTAGGTGTCCCAAGGGACCTGGAGACATGGGACCTCCAGGTTCTAGGTGTCCCAATGGATTTGGAGACCAAAAGATCTTGAGATCTTGGTTCTAGGTGGCCCAAGGGATTTTGACATGGGACCTCCTGGTTCTAGGTGGACCAAAAGATCTTGAGATCTTGGTTCTAGGTGGCCCCAAAAGATCTTGAGATCTTGGTTCTAGGTGGCCCCAAAAGATCTTGAGAGCTTGGTTCTAGGTGGCCACAAAAGATCTTGAGGTCTTGGTTCTAGGTGGCCCATGGGGTCTGGAGGTGGGACATCCCATCCTAGGTGGCCCCAAAAGATCTCGAGATCTTGGTTCTAGGTGGCCCAAAAGTTCTGGAGATCTTGGTTCTAGGTGGCCCAAAAGATCTTGAGATCTTGGTTCTAGGTGCCCCAAGGGGTCTGGAGGTGGGACCTTCAGGTTCTAGGTGCCCCAATGGACCTGAAGACCTCGGTTCTAGGTGTCCCAAGGGGTTTGGACATGGGACCTCCTGGTTCTAGGTGGCCCCAAAAGATCTTGAGATCTTGGTGGCCCCAAAAGATCTTGAGATCTTGGTTCTAGGTGCCCCAATGGATTTGGAGACCAAAAGATCTTGAGATCTTGGTTCTAGGTGGCCCCAAAAGATCTTGAGATCTTGGTTCTAGGTGCCCCAAGGGGTTTGTAGGTGGGACCTCCTGGTTCTAGGTGTCCCCATGGACCTGGAGACCTGGGACCTCCAGTTTTTGGTGTCCCCCCCCCCCCCCGGGGCTCACGTAGATCATCCATGCGGCGTAGCGCTCCTTCAGGTTGTAGAGCACGGCGGGCTCGTGGAGGAAGGTCAGCATGGCCATGTCCTCGATTCGGTCAAATTTGGGCGGGTTTTGGGGGTGGACGTCGGCCTCGGGAACCGTCAGGGTCTGCCGGGGGTCCCCGAGGGGTCAGATCCCAAATCTCCCGGAATTCACCCCAAAAGTTCAGGGGTTTAGCAGGAATTCAGCCCAATTTGGCCCAAAATCCCGTTAAATTCACCCCAAAATCCCGTTAAATTCACCACCAAAGATCCCCTTAAATTCACCCAAAAATCCCGTTAAATTCACCCCAAAATCCTGTTAAATTCACCCCAAAATCCCCTTAAATTCACTCCCAAATCCCCTTTATTCACCCCCAAATCCCATTACATTCACCCCAAAAATCCCCATAAATTCACTCCAAAATCCCCTTCAATTCACCCCAAAATCCCATTAAATTCACCCCAAAATCCCCTTCAATTCACCCCAAAATCCCATTAAATTCACCCCAAAATCCCATTAAATTCACTCCCAAATCCCCTTCAATTCACTCCCAAATCCCCTTAAATTCCCCCCAAAATCCCCTTAAATTCATTCCCAAATCCCCTTTATTCACCCGAAAATCCCATTAAATTCACCCCAAAATCCCATTAAATTAACTCCCAAATCCCCTTTATTCACCCCAAAAATCTCCATAAATTCACTCCTAAATCCCCTTCAATTCACCCCAAAATCCCGTTAAATTCACCCCAAAATCCCCTTAAATTCACCCCAACATCCCCTTCAATTCAATCCGAAATCCCATAAAATTCACCCAAAAATCCCCTTTATTCACCCCAAAATCCCCTTAAATTAACTCCCAAATCCCCTTTATTCACCCCAAAATCCCGTTAAATTCACCCCAAAATCCCCTTAAATTCACCCCAACATCCCCTTCAATTCAATCCGAAATCCCATAAAATTCACCCAAAAATCCCCTTTATTCACCCCAAAATCCCCATAAATTCACTCCCAAATCCCCTTTATTCACCCCAAAATCCCATTAAATTCATCCCCAAATCCCCATAAATTCACTCCAAAATCCCCATAAATTCAATCCAAAATCCCCATAAATTCACCCTAAAATCCCCTTTATTCATCCCAAAATCTCGTTAAATTCACTCCAAAATCCCATAAAATTCACCCCCAAATCCCCATAAATTCACTCCCAAATCCCCATAAATTCACCCCCAAATCCCGTTAAATTCACCCCAAAATCCCATTAAATTCACCCCAAAATCCCCTTCAATTCTCCCCAAAATCACATTAAATTCACCACAAAATCCCCTTTATTCACTCCAAAATCCCATTAAATTCACCCAAAAATCCTCTTAAATTCACCCCAAAATCCCCTTAAATTCATTCCCAAATCCCCTTTATTCACCCGAAAATCCCATTAAATTCACACCAAAATCCCGTTAAATTCAATCCAAAATCCCCTTCAATTCACCCCAAAATCCTCTTAAATTCACCCCGAAATCCTCTTAAAATAAATCCAAAATACTCTTAAATTCACCCCAAAATCCCCTTCAATTCACCCCAAAATCCCCTTCATTTCACCCCAAAATCCCATTAAATTCACCCCAAAATCCCTTTAAATTCACCCCAAAATCCCATTAAATTCACCCTTAAAATCCCGTTAAATTCACCCCAAATTCCCCTTTATTCACCCCAAAATCCCCTTCAATTCACTCCAAAAATCTCCATAAATTCACCCCCAAATCCCTTTAAATTCACCCCAAAATCCCATTAAATTCACCCCAAATCCCCATAAATTCACCCCCAAATCCCCTTCAATTCACCCCAAAATCCCCATAAATTTACCCCAAAATCCCATTAAATTCACTCCAAAAACCCATTAAATTCACCCCAAAATCCCATTAAATTCACCTCAAAAATCTCCATAAATTCACCACAAAATCCCTTTAAATTCACCCTAAAATCCGTTAAATCCACCCCAAAATCCCCTTAAATTCACTCCAAAATCCCATTAAATTCACCCCAAAATCCCATTAAATTCACCCCAAATCCCCTTAAATTCACCCCAAAATCCCCTTCAATTCACTCCAAAATCCCCTTTATTCACCCCAAAGTCCCTTTAAATTCACCCCAAAATCCCCTTCAATTCACCCCAAATTCCCCTTTATTCACCCCAAAATCCCCTTCAATTCACCCCAAAATCCCATTAGATTCACTCCCAAAAATCTCCACAAATTCACCCCAAAATCCCCATAAATTCACCCCAAAATCCCTTTAAATTCACCCCAAATCCTATTAAATTCACCCCAAAATCCCATTAAATTCACTCCAAAATCCCATTAAATTCACCCCAGAATCCCCATAAATTCACTCCAAAATCCTATTAAATTCACCCCAAAATCCTCTTGAATTCACCCAAAAATACCTTTAAATTCACCCCAAAATACCCTTTATTCACCCAAAAATCCCATTAAATTAACTCCAGAATCCCCATTATTCACCCCAAAATCCCCCCAAACTCAACTTTGCCACCCTCCACACCCCCAAATTCCCCTTTTTTCACCCCAAAACTCCCCATATCCAACATTTGACCCCAAATCCACCCGTTTCCCCCCAAACTCACCTTTTTTCGCTCCGAATCCTCCGAATTCACTTTTCCCACCCCAAAATTCCCTCAAATCCCACTTTTCCACCCCAAATCCGCTTTTCTCCCCCAGAAATCCCCCAAATCGCCTTTTCTCACCCCAAATCCCCCGCCTTAACCCTATCTCTCCCCCCACGCCCCCAAATCCCCTCTTTTTCACCCCAAAGCCCCCCTGACCCCAAATTGACCCTTCCTGCCCCCAAAATTGACCCCCTTGACCCCAATGACCCCAATGAACCCACTGACCCCACTGACCCCACTGACCCCAATGACCCCATTGACCCCCTTGACCCCAATGACCCCAATGACCCCATTGACCCCATTGACCCCATTGACCCCATTGACCCCATTGACCCCATTGACCCCATTGACCTTGACCATGACCCCACTGACCCCACTGACCCCCTGACCCCATTAACCTCTCCAGTCTCGGTGCAGACGGTGACCCCTCCCCCATCGACCCCATTGACCTTGACCCCATTTCCTCCTCCCCCATTGACCCCTCCCCCATAGTCCTGATCCCAATTGACCCCAATGACCTCGACCCCATTAACCTCGACCCCATTAACCTTGACCCCAATGACCCCATTGACCCCATTGACCCCATTGACCCCATGACCCCATTTCCTCCTCCCCCAATTGACCCCTCCCCCATTGACCCCATTAACCTCGACCCCATTAAACTTGACCCCAATGACCCCGACCCCACTGACCCCACTGACCCCATTGACCCCATTGACCCCGTGACCCCGCTGACCTCTCCTGTCTCTCCTGTCTCCCCGTGACCCCGCTGACCTCTCCTGTGACCCCTCCCCCTTCAACCCCATTAACCTTGACCCCATTAACCTCGACCCTATTAACCTTGACCCCACTGACCCCACTGACCCCATTGACCCCATTGACCCCATGACCCCATTTCCTCCTCCCCCATCGACCCCATTGACCTTGACCCCATTTCCCCTGCCCCCATTGACCCCATTAACCTTGACCCCATTAACCTTGACCCCACTGACCCCACTGACCCCATGACCCCCTGACCCCATTGACCCCACTGACCCCATTGACCCCATTGACCCCATGACCCCGTGACCCCATTAACCTCTCCGGTCTCGGTGCAGACGGTGACCCCTCCCCCATCGACCCCATTGACCTTGACCCCATTTCCTCCTCCCCCATTGACCCCTCCCCCATAGTCCTGATCCCAATTGACCCCATTGACCTCGACCCCATTAACCTTGACCCCAATGACCCCATTAACCTCGACCCTATTAACCTCGACCCCATTAACCTCGACCCCATTAACCTCGACCCCAATGACCCCAATGACCCCGACCCCATTAACCTTGACCCTATTAACCTCGACCCTATTAACCTTGACCCCAATGACCCCAATGACCCCGACCCCATTAACCTCGACCCCATTAACCTTGACCCCATTGACCCCCTGACCCCATTGACCCCCTGACCCCGCTGACCTCCCCGGTCTCGGTGCAGACGGTGACCCCTCCCCCATCAACCCCATTGACCCCTCCCCCATTGACCCCATTGACTTTGACCCCATTGACCTTGACCCCAATGACCTCGACCCCACTGACCCCACTGACCCCATTGACCCTATGACCCCATTTCCCCCTCCCCCATCGACCCCATTGACCATGACCCCATTAACCTTGACCCATTAACCTCGACCCCATTGACCCCGACCCCAATGACCCCGACCCCACTGACCCCATGACCCCATGACCCCGTGACCCCATTAACCTCTCCGGTCTCGGTGCAGACGGTGACCCCGTTGGCCCCGTTGCGGGCGGTGACCCCATTGACCCTATTAATCTCCCTTAACCCCGTTGACCCCATTGACCCCATTAACCCCACTGACCCCATTGCCCCCACTGACCCCATTGACCCCATTGACCCCACTGACCCCACTGACCCCATTGACCATGACCCCAATGACCTTGACCCCATTTCCTCCTCCCCCATAGTCCTGATCCCAATTGACCCCAATGACCTCGACCCCATTAACCTTGACCCCATTGACCCTGACCTCAAACCCAATGACCCCGACCCCATTGACCCCAATGACCCCAATGACCCCAATGACCATGACCCCATTGACCTTGACCCCATTTCCTCCTCCCCCATAGTCCCGATCCCAATTAACCCCATTAACCTTGACCCCATTGACCTTGACCCCAATGACCCTGACCCTATTAACCTCGACCCCATAACCCTGTGACCCCATTAACCTCTCCGGTCTCGGTGCAGACGGTGACCCCGTTGACCCCACTGACCCCACTGACCCCAATGACCCCACTGACCCCATTGACCCCATAACCCCCTGACCCCATTAACCTCTCCGGTCTCGGTGCAGACGGTGACCCCTCCCCCATCAACCCCATTTCCCCCTCCCCCATTGACCCCATTGACTTTGACCCCAATGACCTCGACCCCATTGACCCCATTGACCCCAACCCCATTTCCTCCTCCCCCATCGACCCCATTGACCTCGACCCCATTGACCTTGACCCCATTTCCTCCTCCCCCATTGACCCCATTAACCTCAACCCCATTAACCTTGACCCCAATGACCCCATGACCCCATTGACCCCATGACCCCGCTGACCTCCCCGCTCTCGGTGCAGACGGTGACCCCTCCCCCATCAACCCCATTTCCCTCTCCCCCATCGACCCCATTAACCTTGACCCCATTAACCTCAACCCCAATGACCCCGACCCCAATGACCCCATTGACCCCGGACCCCATTTCCTCCTCCCCCTTCAACCCCATTAACCTTGACCCCATTAACCTTGACTCCAATGACCCCCACCCCAATGACCTTGACCCCATTGTCCTCGACCCCATTGACCATGACCCCATTGACCTTGACCCCATTTCCCCTGCCCCCATTGACCCCATTAACCTTGACCCCACTGACCCCGACCCTATTGACCTCGACCCCATTGACCCCATTAACCTCTCCTGTCTCGGTGCAGACGGTGACCCCTCCCCCTTCAACCCCATTAACCTTGACCCCATTAACCTCGACCCTATTAACCTTGACCCCACTGACCCCACTGACCCCATTGACCCCTGACCCCATTTCCTCCTCCCCCATTGACCCCATTAACCTCAACCCTATTAACCTCGACCCCATTAACCTCGACCCCAATGACCCCAATGACCTCGACCCCATTAACCTTGACCCTATTAACCTCGACCCTATTAACCTTGACTCCAATGACCCCAATGACCCCGACCCCATTAACCTCGACCCTATTAACCTCGACCCCATTGCCCCCACTGACCCCATGACCCCATGACCCCATAACCCCCTGACCCCGCTGACCTCCCCGGTCTCGGTGCAGACGGTGACCCCGTTGGCCCCGTTGCGGGCGGTGACGCGGGCGCGGACGAACTCGAGCTGGGGGTGGGGCACGAAGCAGAGGCCCCGGGGGTCGGGGGGGGGCGGCGCCGGGCGGGGCCCCTCGGGGGCGCGCAGGAACGGGGCGGCCGCGCCCAGAGCCTCCGACATCTATGGGGCAGGGGGGGGGGGGGACAATGAGGTCTGCCCCATAGCCATGGGGTGGGACCCATAGGGGTGAGCCCTGCCCCATAGAAATGAGTCTGGCCCCATAGCGAAGGGTCATGACCCATAGGGGTGAGCCCTGCCCCATAGCCAGGGGGTGGGACCCATAGGGGTGAGCTCTGCCCCACAGAAAGGGGCTGGGACCCATAGGGGTGAGTCCTGCCCCATAGAAATGAGCCCTGCCCCATAGCGAGCTGTGCCCCATAGCGAAGGGTCATGACCTATAGGGCTGGATCCTGCCCCATAGCGAGGGGGTGGGACCCATAGGGGTGAGTCCTGCCCCATAGAAAGGGGGAGGGACCCATAGGGGTGAGCTCTGCCCCATAGCGAGGGGGTGGGACCCATAGGGAAAAGCTCTGCCCCATAGAAATGAGTCTGGCCCCATAGAAAAGGGACAGGACCCATAGGGGTGAGCTCTGCCCCATAGCGAGGGGTGGGCTCTGCCCCATAGAAAAGGGGTGGGACCCATAGGGGTGAGCCCTGCCCCATAGATAAGGGGTGGGAGCCATAGGGAAAAGCTCTGCCCCATAGAAATGAGTCTGGCCCCATAGCGAGGAGTGGGACCCATAGCGCCCAGAGCCTCCGACATCTATGGGGCAGGGAGGGGGGGACAATGAGGCCTGCCCCATGGCCATGGGGTGGGAGCCATAGGGGTGGGGCCCGCCCCATAGCGAGAGGGTGGGACCCATAGCGAAGGGTCCTGACCCATAGGGGTGAGCTCTGCCCCATAGCGAGGGGGCGGGACCCATAGGGTTGGGGCCCGCCCCATAGATAAGGGTGGGAGCCATAGGGAAAAGCTCTGCCCCATAGGGGTGAGTCCTGCCCCATAGCGAGGGGTGGGCCCTGCCCCATAGCGAGGGGTGGGACCCATAGCGAAGGGTCCTGACCCATAGGGGTGGGCCCTGCCCCATAGCGAAGGGTCCTGACCCATAGGGAAAAGCTCTGCCCCATAGAAATGAGTCTGGCCCCATAGCGAGGAGTGGGACCCATAGCGAAGGGTCCTGCCCCATAGAAATGAGTCCTGCCCCATAGCGAAGGGGTGGGACCCATAGGAATGAGTCCTGCCCCATAGCGAGGAGTGGGACCCATAGTAAAGGGTCCTGACCCATAGGGGTGAGCTCTGCCCCATAGCGTGGGGGTGGGACCCATAGGGGTGAGCCCTGCCCCATAGAAATGAGTCTGGCCCCATAGAAAAGGGACAGGACCTATAGGGCTCGATCCCGCCCCATAGCCAGGGGTGGGACCCATAAGGAAAAGCTCTGCCCCATAGGGGTGAGTCCTGCCCCATAGAGGTGGGCCCTGCCCCATAGCAAGGAGTGAGACCCATAGGGAAAAGCTCTGCCCCATAGAAATGAGCCCTGCCCCATAGCGAGCTGTGCCCCATAGAGAAGGGTCCTGACCCATAGGGGTGAGCCCTGCCCCATAGAAAGGGGGCGGGACCCATAGGGGTGAGCCCTGCCCCATAGCGAAGGGGTGGGACCCATAGGGATGAGCCCTGCCCCATAGCGCCCCCCCCAGCCCCATAGCGCCCCCGCACCTTCAGTCTGTGGGTCTGGCACAGGAAAAGGATCCGGATCTGTGGGGCTGGGGGAGAGGGGCTGTGACCCACAGCGCCCCATAGCACCCCCCTGCCCCATAGCACCCCCCCCGCCCCATAGCACCCCCCTGCCCCATAGCACCCCCCTGCCCCATAGCGCCCCACAGCGCCCCATAGCACCCCCCTGCCCCATAGCGCCCCCCTGCCCCATAGCGCCCCACAGCGCCCCATAGCACCCCCCCCGCCCCATAGCGCCCCACAGCGCCCCATAGCACCCCCCTGCCCCATAGCGCCCCACAGCGCCCCATAGCACCCCCCTGCCCCATAGCGCCCCATAGCACCCCCCTGCCCCATAGCGCCCCACAGCGCCCCATAGCACCCCCCTGCCCCATAGCACCCCCCCTGCCCCATAGCACCCCCCCGCCCCATAGCGCCCCACAGCGCCCCATAGCACCCCCCCTGCCCCATAGCGCCCCACAGCGCCCCATAGCACCCCCCTGCCCCATAGCGCCCCACAGCGCCCCATAGCACCCCCCCGCCCCATAGCGCCCCACAGCGCCCCATAGCACCCCCGTGCCCCATAGCGCCCCACACACCCCACACGCCCCATAGAGACCCTCTGCCCCATAGCGCCCCACAGCGCCCCATAGCACCCCCCTGCCCCATAGCGCCCCACACATCCCCCCCCCTCACTCCCCATAGCTCCCCTGTGCCCCATAGCGCCCCACATCCCCCGGCCCCATAGCGCCCTACAACCCCCTGTGCCCCATAGCACCCCCCACCTGCCCCATAGCGCCCCACACATCCCCCCCCACACTCCCCATAGCACCCCCCTGCCCCATAGCACCCCCCCGCCCCATAGCGCCCCACAGCGCCCCATAGCGCCCCCCTGCCCCATAGCACCCCCCCCGTGCCCCATAGCGCCCCACACACCCCACATGCCCCATAGAGACCCTCTGCCCCATAGCGCCCCACAGCGCCCCATAGCGCCCCCCCGCCCCATAGCACCCCCCCTGCCCCATAGCACCCCCGTGCCCCATAGCACCCCCCCCGCCCCATAGCACCCCCCTGCCCCATAGCACCCCCGTGCCCCATAGCACCCCCCCCCGCCCCATAGCGCCCCACAGCGCCCCATAGCCCCCCCGTGCCCCATAGCACCCCCCCCCGCCCCATAGCGCCCCACACACCCCACACTCCCCATAGAGACCCTCTGCCCCATAGCGCCCCACAGCGCCCCATAGCACCCCCCTGCCCCATAGCGCCCCACATCCCCCAGCAACCCCTGCCCCATAGCGCCCCATAGATCCCCACACCCCTCTGCCCCATAGCACCCTATAGCCTCCCTGTGCCCCATAGCGCCCCCCACACCCCACAACCTTTGTGCCCCATAGCACCTCCCTGCCCCATAGCGCCCCACATCCCCCAGCACCCCCCTGCCCCACAGCGCCCCATAGACCCCCACATCCCCCCCACACCCCATAGCACCCCACCTGCCCCATAGCGCCCCACGTGCCCCACAGCGCCCCATAGATCCCCACATCCCCCCCACTCCCCATAGCACCCCACCTGCCCCATAGCGCCCCACACATTCCCCCCCTCACTCCCCATAGCTCCCCTGTGCCCCATAGCGCCCCACATCCCCCGGCCCCATAGCACCCTACAACCCCCTGTGCCCCATAGCACCCCCCACCTGCCCCATAGCGCCCCACATCCCCCGGCCCCATAGCACCCTACAACCCCCTGTGCCCCATAGCACCCCCCTGCCCCATAGCGCCCCACACCCTCCTGTGCCCCATAGCACCCCCCTGCCCCATAGCGCCCCACACATCCCCCCCACACTCCCCATAGCCCCACCGTGCCCCATAGCGCCCCACACACCCCACACGCCCCATAGAGACCCTCTGCCCCATAGCGCCCCACAGCGCCCCATAGCACCCCCCTGCCCCATAGCGCCCCACATCCCCCAGCAACCTCCCTGCCCCATAGCGCCCCATAGCTCCCCACACCCCTCTGCACCCCCCTGCCCCATAGCGCCCTATAGCCTCCCTGTGCCCCATAGCGCCCCACACACCCTACAACCTTTGTGCCCCATAGCACCTCCCTGCCCCATAGCACCCCACATCCCCCAGCCCCATAGCACCCCCCTGCCCCATAGCGCCCCACGTGCCCCACAGCGCCCCATAGATCCCCACATCCCCCCCCACTCCCCATAGCACCCCCCTGCCCCATAGCGCCCCACATCCCCCAGCACCCCCTGCCCCATAGCGCCCCATAGCTCCCCACACCCCTCTGCACCCCCCTGCCCCATAGCGCCCCACATCCTCCAGCACCTCCCTGCCCCATAGCGCCCCATAGATCCCCACATCCCCCCCACGCCCCATAGCACCCCACCTGCCCCATAGCACCCCACATCCCCCAGCACCTCCCTGCCCCATAGCGCCCCATAGATCCCCACATCCCCCCCACGCCCCATAGCACCCCACCTGCCCCATAGCACCCCACATCCTCCAGCACCTCCCTGCCCCATAGCGCCCCATAGATCCCCACATCCCCCCCACGCCCCATAGCACCCCACCTGCCCCATAGCACCCCACATCCCCCAGCACCTCCCTGCCCCATAGCGCCCCACATGCCCCACGCCTCCTCGTGCCCCATAGCACCCCTGTGCCCCATAGCGCCCCACATCCCCCGGCCCCATAGCACCCTACAACCCCCTGTGCCCCATAGCACCCCCCTGCCCCATAGCGCCCCACACACCCCACATCCCCTATGTGCCCCATAGCACCCCCCTGCCCCATAGCGCCCCACATGCCCCACACCTCCCCGTGCCCCATAGCACCCACACGCCCCATAGCGCCCCACATCCCCTACAAGCCCCATAGCACCCCCCTGCCCCATAGAGCCCCATAGCACCCCCCGTGCCCCATAGCACCCCACATCTCCCAGCCCCATAGCGCCCCATAGCACCCCCCCTGCCCCATAGCGCCCCATAGCTGCCCCATAGCACCCCCCTGCCCCATAGCGCCCCATAGCTGCCCCATAGCACCCCCCTGCCCCATAGCGCCCCATAGCACCCCCCTGCCCCATAGCGCCCCATAGCACCCCCCCGTGCCCCATAACCCCCCTGTGCCCCATAGCACCCCCCTGCCCCATAGCACCCCATAGCACCCCCGTGCCCCATAGCACCCCCCAGCCCCATAGCGCCCCATAGCACCCCCCGTGCCCCATAGCACCCCCCTGCCCCATAGCGCCCCATAGCTTCCCCATAGCGCCCCCCCGTGCCCCATAGCGCCCCCCTGCCCCATAGCGCCCCATAGCTGCCCCATAGCACCCCCCTGCCCCATAGCACCCCCCTGCCCCATAGCACCCCTCTGCCCCATAGCACCCCCCCGTGCCCCATAGCACCCCCCGTGCCCCATAGCGCCCCATAGCTGCCCCATAGCGCCCCATAGCGCCCCCCCGTGCCCCATAGCGCCCCACATCCCCCACCCACCTGCAGCAGCTCCACGCCAGCCCCACGGCTGCCCCACGGCTTTTAAAGATGTGGGGCGGGGGTGGGGGGAGGGGAGGGGAGGGGGGAGGGGAGGAGCCTCCCCCCCCCCCAAATTCCTTAGGGGGGGGGGGGCGAGGAGGGGGGGTATCCCTGCCCCATAGCGGACCCAAAAGCGCCCCATAACCACCCCATAACCGCCCCATAGCTGCCCCATAAGTGCCCCATAGATACCCCACAAGTGCCCAATAACCATCCCATAATTATCCCATAGCTGCCCCATAAGTGCCCCATAAGTGACCCATAGCTGCCCCATAACCACCCCACAGCCGCCCCATAACCACCCCACACTCGCCCCATAGCTGCCCCATAAGTGACCCGTAAGTGTCCCTTAAGTGCCCCATAGCCACCCCATAAGTGCCCCATAAGTCCCCCATAGCGCCCCATAACCACCCCATAACCACCCCACAGCCGCCCCATAACCACCCCACACCTGCCCCATAGCTGCCCCATAAGTGCCCCGTAAGTGTCCCTTAAGTGCCCCATAGCTGCCCCATAAGTGACCCCTAAGTGTCCCTTAAGTGCCCCATAGCCGCCCCATAAGTGCCCCATAAGTCCCCCATAGCGCCCCATAACCACCCCACAGCCGCCCCATAACCACCCCACACTCGCCCCATAGCTGCCCCCTAAGTGACCCATAAGTGTCCCTTAAGTGCCCCATAGCCGCCCCATAAGTGCCCCATAAGTCCCCCATAGCGCCCCATAACCACCCCATAACCACCCCACAGCCGCCCCATAACCACCCCACACTCGCCCCATAGCTGCCCCATAAGTGACCCGTAAGTGTCCCTTAAGTGCCCCATAGCCGCCCCATAACCACCCCACAGCCACCCCATAACCGCCCCACACCTGCCCCATAACCACCCCACACCTGCCCCACACCTGCCCCATAGCTGCCCCATAAGTGCCCCATAAGTCCCCCATAGCGCCCCATAACCACCCCACAGCCGCCCCATAACCACCCCACGCCTGCCCCATAACCACCCCACGCTCGCCCCATAGCTGCCCCATAAGTGACAGTAAGTGTCCATTAAGTGCCCCATAGCCGCCCCATAAGTGCCCCATAAGTCCCCCATAGCGCCCCATAACCACCCCATAACCACCCCACAGCCGCCCCATAACCGCCCCACACCTGCCCCACACCTGCCCCATAGCTGCCCCATAGAAGGCCAAGGCTGGGGGGGGGGGGCCCAGCAGCTGCCGTGGGGATTTGGGGGGCTCCGGCCCGGCGGGGCCCGGGGATTATCGGGGGCGCCCACGCGTCCCCGGGGGACTTGGGGGGCTGGGGCTGTGGGGCGCGGGACGGGGATGCTGGGGGAGGTGTGGGGCAGGGAGGTGTGGGGCAGGATCTAGAGGGTAGGATCTATGGGGCAGGATCTGTGGGGCAGGATCTATGGGGCAGGATATATAGGGCAGGATCTATGGGGTAGGATAAACGAGGTAGGATCTATAGGGCTGGGATCTATGGGTCTGGGATCTATGGGGCAGGATCTATGGGGCAGGATCTATAGGGCAGGATCTATGGGGCAGGATAAACGAGGCAGGATCTATAGGGCTGGGATCTAAGGGGCGGAATCTATGGGGCTGGGATCCATGGGGCAGGATCTATGGGGCAGGATCTATGGGGTAGGATCTATGGGGCAGGGGCAGTCCCGGGACTCTTATGAGGCTCTGAGCAGGATCTATGGGGCAGAATCTGTGGGTCAGAATCTATGGGGCAGGATCTATGGGGCAGGATCTATGGGGCCAGGGCCCTTATAGGGTCTGAGCAGGATCTATGGGGCAGAATCCGTGGGGCAGGACAAACAAGGCAGGATCTATGGGGCAGGCTCTATGGGGCAGGATATAGAGGGTAGAATATATAGGGCAGGATCTATGGGGCAGGATCTATGGGGCAGGGACGGTCCTGGATTCTTATGGGGCTCTGAGCAGGATCTATGGGGCAGGATCTATGGGGCAGGACAAACAAGGCAGGATCTATGGGGCTGGGATCTATGGGGCTGGGATCTATGGGGCAGGATCTATGGGGCAGGATCTATGGGGCAGGATCTATGGGGCGGGATCTATAGGGCAGGATCTATGGGGCTGGGATCTATGGGGCTGGGATCTATGGGTCAGGATCTATGGGTCAGGATCTATAGGGCAGGATCTATGGGTCAGGATCTATGGGGCTGGGATCTATGGGGCAGGATCTATGGGGCAGCCCCACATCCTCCCCCCCCCCCCCCCTCCCCTTCCCTCCCCCCCCCCCCGGGGCTATTTTGGGCCCCGTTATCTCCCGGCCCCTCCCCCCCCCGCTTTGTCCCCGCTTTGTCCCCGTCAGCGCCCGCGGGTGACAAATTCCTGGGGGGGGGACAAAAAAACCCCAGAGGGACCCCATAGAGGCCCCATAGAACCTATAGGGACCCATAGAGACCCCCCAGCCCCATAGAATCCTATAAGGACCCATAGAGACCCCAAAAGACCCCAAAAGACCCCAAAAGACCCCAGAGACCCCAAAAAGAGCCCAAAAGAGCCCAAAAGACCCCATAGAGACCCCATAGGGACCCCAAAAGACCCCAAAAAGACCCCAGAGACCTCAAAAAGAGCCCAAAATACCCCATAGAGACCCCAAAAGGCCCCATAGGGACCCCCAAATGACCCTAAAAGACCCCAGAAATATCCCAGAGACCCCAAAAAGAGCCCAAAATGACCCCCAAAAGACACCATAGGGACCCTAAAATACCCCATAGAGACCCCAAAAGACCTCAAAAAGACCCCAAAAGACCCCAAAGACCCCCAAAGACCCCCAAAGACCCCAAAAGACCCCAAAAGACCCCAAAAGACCCCAGAGACCCCAAAGAGACCCCAAAAAGACCCCATAGAGACCCCAAAAGACCCCAGAGACCCCCAAAAGAGCCCAAAAAGACCCCAAAAGACCCCAAAGACCCCAAAAAGACACCAAAAAGACACCAAAAAGACACCAAAAATACCCCAGAGACCCCAAAAGACCCCCAAAAGACCCCATAGAGACCCCATAAAGACCCCAGAGACCCCAAAAAGACACCAAAAAGACCCCAAAAGACCCCATAGAGACCCCATAGAGACCCCAAAAATACCCCCAAAAGACCCCAAAAGACCCCAGAGACCCCAGAGACCTCAAAAAGAGCCCAAAATACCCCATAGGGACCCCAAAAAGACCCCAAAAGACCCCAAGGAAACCCCCAAAAGACCCCAAAAGACCCCAAAAAGACCCCAGAGACCCCAAAAGACCCCAATAGACCCCAAAGAGACCCCAGAAAGACCCTAAAAGACCCCAAAAATATCCCAGAGACCCCAAAAAGACCCCAAAAAGACACACAAAATACCCCATAGAGACCCCAAAAGACCCCAGAGACCCCAAAAGGAGCCCAAAAAGACCCCCAAAAGACACCATAGGGACCCTAAAATACCCCATAGAGACCCCAAAAGACCTCAAAAAGACCCCAAAAGACCCCAGAGACCCCCAAAAGACCCCAAAAGACACCAAAAATACCCCAAAAAGACCCCAAAAGACCCCAGAGACCCCAAAGAGACCCCAAAAAGACCCCAAAAAGACCCCAAAAGACCCCATAGAAACCCTGTAAAGACCCCAAAAGGCCCCAAAAAGACCCCCAAAAGACCCCAAGGAGACCCCAAAAAGAGCCCAAAAGACCCCATAGAGACCCCCAAATGACCCCAAAAAGACCCCAAAAGACCCCAAAAATACCCCAGAGACCCCAAAAGACCCCAAAAGACCCCAAAAGACCCCATAGAGACCCCAAAAAGACCCCAAAAATACCCCCAAAAGACCCCAAAAGACCCCAAAAGACCCCAGAGACCTCAAAAAGAGCCCAAAATACCCCATAGAGACCCCAAGGAGACCCCAAAAAGACCCCAAAAGACCCCAGAGACCCCAAAAAGAGCCCAAAAGACCCCATAGAGACCCCAAAAGACCCCATAGAGACCCCCAAATGACCCCAAAAGACCCCAAAAATACCCCAGAGACCCCAAAAAGACCCCAAAAGACCCCAGAGACCCCAAAAGACCCCACAAAGACCCCCAAAATACCCCAAAAGTCCCCAAAAGACCCCAAAAGACCCTAAAATACCCCATAGAGACCCCAAAAGACCTCAAAAAGACCCCAAAAGACCCCAGAGACCACAAAGAGACCCCAAGGAGACCCCAAAAAGACCCCAAAAACAGCCCAAAATACCCCATAGAGACCCCAAAATACCCCATAGGGACCCCAAAAAGACCCCAAAAGACCCCCAAAAGACCCCAAAAGACCCCACGGGGTCTTTGGGAAGAATTGGCTAATCTGCTATCGTCGGACCCCAAAATCCCTTTTTTTTAGCTTAAAATGGGGGGCAGGAGACGGTATCAGATCCCGGGATTTTGGTAAAATGACAAAAAAATGAGAGACTCGTGGGTTTTGTTGGGATTTATTTGGAAACGGTGAAATAGCCCCAAAACGAGGGACGTTTAAAAACAGCAAGTATCGCAAAATGGGAAAATACCCCAAAATTACAAATATTTTAAAATCAAAATCGTCCTAAAATGATAAAATATCCCAAAATTACAAATATTTTAAAATAAAAATCGTCCGAAAATGATAAAATATCCCCAAATTACAAATATTTTAAAATCAAAATCGTCCTAAAATGATGAAATATCCCAAAATTACAAATTTTAAACATAAAAATCATCCGAAAATGATAAAATATCCCAAAATTACAAATTTTTAAACATAAAAATCATCCGAAAATGATAAAATATCCCAAAATTACAAATATTTTAAAATCAAAATTGTCCTAAAATGATAAAATATCCCAAAATTACAAATTTTTAAACATAAAAATCGTCCTAAAATGATAAAATATCAAAAAATTACAAATATTGAAACATAAAAATCATCTCAAAAAGTGGTAAATTACCCCAAAATGACAAATAGCTCAAAATACTTCGAAACGACAAATCTTGCCCCAAAAAAAGGCTTCGTTCCTTCGTCCGTCGCGGTCAAGACCCCAAAACCTAAAGGATTTAAAGAAAAAAGCGTTAGCCTATTCAAATTTAGGAATTTTGCCCTTTTTCTACTGATTTTTGGGGTTTGGAGGGGAATTTTACCATTTTTCTACCGATTTTTGGGTCCTAAAGGGGAAATTTGACCGTTTTCCCCCTCATTTTTGGGGGGCCGGAGGGGAATTTTGCCCTTTTTCTACTGATTTTTACGTGTTAAAAATGGGAATTTTGCCCTTTTTCTATCAATTTTTGGGGTTTCGAGGGAATATTTTGCTCTTTTTCTATTGATTTTTGGGGGATAAAAATGGGAATTTTTGCCCTTTTTCTATCTATTTTTGGGTTTTAAGGGGAATTTTGCCCTTTTTCTATCAATTTTGGGGTTTGAAGGAAATTTTGCCCTTTTTTCTACTGATTTTTGGAGTCAAATTTTGCCCTTTTCCTATGGATTTTGACGGGTTAAAAATGGGAATTTTTCCCTTTTTCTATCAATTTTTGGGGTTTTGAGGAGAATTTTTCCCTTTTTCTATCAATTTTTGGGGTTTTGAGGGGAATTTTGCCCAGTTGGCCTCCCGGGTCTTATTTTGGGGCGATTTCCCACTTTTCACCTACCGGGACACCGCAAGGGACGAGCGCATCCGAAAAAAGTCCCCGATACTCTTCAAAAAGACGTTTTCCAGCCCAATTTGCCCAAATTCTTCAAAAATTCTACTGAAAAAGCAACATGGCCTCGTGCTTCAAACGTGAAATCTGCAAAAAAATGAGTAAAAAAAATGAAAATTTGGGGTTGGTCCAATCAGAGCCGGTTCCTGAAAGCGGATAAAAAGAGAAATTTGGGTTAAATTCGTGTTTCTGTTAAATTTACATTTTTGTTCAAGTCATTTTTGTGAAAATTCCTGATTCTTTTAAATTCATGTTTCTGTAAAATTCATATTTCTGTAAAATTCACTTTTTTGTTACTCGTTTCTGTTCAATTCACATTTCTGATAAATTCACATTTTTGATAAATTCACATTTTTGATAAATTCACATTTCTGTTAATTTCACGTTTCAAATAAATTCACGTTTCCGATAAATTCACATTTCTGTTAAATTCATATTTGTGTTAAATTCGTATTCCTATTAAATTGATAAATTTAACAAGTAAAATTGCACGTTTCTCTTAAATTCACATTTTTTAAATTTGCGTTAATTCACATTATTGAGAAATTCGCGTTTCTGAGAAATTCACATTTCTGTAAAATTCACATTTTTGTTCAATTCACATTTTTGTTCAATTCACATTTGTGTAAAATTCACATTTTTGTTCAATTCACATCTTTAAATACACATTTGTGTTAAATGTCGATTTTTGTTAAAATCCCGGCTGTATTAATCACAATTTTTGTTAAATTCCCATTTTTGTTCAATTCACATTTCTGTAAAATTCCCATTTTTGTTAATTCACATTTCTGTTCAATTCACATTTCTGTAAAATTCATATTTTTGTTCAATTCACATGTGTGTAAAATTCACATTTTTGTACAATTCACATTTCCATAAAATTCACATTTTTGTTCAATTCACATTGGTGTAAAATTCCCATTTTTGTTAATTCACATTTCTGTAAAATTCACATTTTTGTTAATTCACATTTTTGTTAATTCACATTTTTGTTCAATTCCCATTGGTGTAAAATTCCCATTTTTGTACAATCCCCATTTTTGTGTTAAATCCCCCGATCTGACCATTTTCACCCCACACCCGCCCCGATCCCTTTGCCAAAAATCACCATTAAAAAAAGAAGAAATCGGCAAACCCTGCCAAAAAAGGGTAAAAATCCATCCCGGCCCCAATCTCGCCCCCGGGGGTCCTCCAAATTTTCTGATTTTGCCTCTTTTTCGATAATTCCCTAAAATAATTAATGAATTGCCCAAAAAGCAGCTTTTTTTACGCAGGATGAGTCACGATTTTACCAAAAACGAGGAAGCTGAGGGCAAAGAGGAACTTCGGGGTCGCCGCAAAATCGGGAACCAAAACCGCCTCAATTTCCCCCAAAACGCATCAGCAAAATCACCGATTTGGGGTTATTTCTGGTCCTCTGCGTGTTTTTTCATTTTTTTTTACGAAACTCACCAAAAACCTCTAAAAAGCCCCAAAAGACGAGGCGAACCCACCCGGCGCGGAGAACCTCGCCGCCCCCAAAAAACACCACAAAAAAACCCCAAAAAAGAGGTTTTTCACCCCATTTCCCCACCGGGGAGAAGCTTCCCCGCCACAAACCCACCCTCCGGGGGGCATTTTTTGGGGCGGAACCCGGCGAATTGCTCAACGCCGCGTTGGCCAAGGGAAGATGTCGCAATTTTGGTGTTTTTTTATCCTTTTTTTTTCGTTTTTTTTTTGATTTTTTTTTCGATTTTTTCCGATTTTTTTTTTTTTTTTTTTTTGCCCTTTTTGGGCTTTTTTTGGGCTTTTTTTGTTGACGTGGCGGGGAAGGGGGAAGGAGAGGTTCCCGTCCCGGCGGAGCGGAGGCCGCGCCATGGGGCTCCTCCACCTCGTCCCCCTCCTCGGTGAGCCTTCATCCCCCTCCTCCTCCTCCTCCTCCTCCTCCTCCTCCTCCTCCTCCTCCTCCTCCTCTTCATCATCCTCCCTTTTTTCCAATTCCTCCCTTTTTTCCCCCAATTCCCGTGCCCGTCCCCCACCTCCTCCCCTTTTTCCATCTTTCTACGTCGTCTTCTCGGCCTCTTCCCCTTTTTTACCATTTCTTCGCATTTTTTCCCCAAACTCTACGTGTTTTTTTCCCAATTTCTTTGTGGTTTTTTTTTCCCAATTACTTTGTTTTTTTCCCAATTTCTTTGGTTTTCTTCCCAATTTCTTTGTTTTTTCCCCACCCTTACATCTTTTTTCCTACTTCTACGTCTTTTTTCCCACTTCTACGTCTTTTTTTCCCAATTTCTTTGTTTTTTTTTCCTATTACTTCCCATTTTTCCCCCAATCTCTACGTGTTTTTTTCCCATTTCTTCGCATTTTTCCCAATTTCTTTGTTTTTTTCCCAATTTCTTTGTTTTTTTCCCAATTTCTTTGTTTTTTCCCCACCCCTACGTCTTTTTTCCTACTTCTACGTCTTTTTTTCCCATTTCTTCGCCTTTTTCCCCAATTTCTTTGTTTTTTTCCATTTCTTCGCATTTTTTCCCCAATCTTTACGTGTTTTTCCCCAATTTCTTTGTTTTTTTCCCCACCTACATCTTTTTTCCTACTTCTGCATCTTTTTTTCCCATTTCTTCACATTTTTCCCCAATCTCTACATGGTTTTTCCCATTTCTTGGCATTTTTTCCCCAATCTCTACGTGTTTTTTCCCCAATTTCTTTGTTTTTTTCCCATTTTTTTGCATTTTTCCCCCAATTTCTTTGTTTTTTTTTCCCATTTCTTCCCTTTTTTCCCCAATCTCTACGTGTTTTTTCCCAATTCCTCCCTTTTTTCCCCCAATTCCCACACCCGTTCCCCACCTCCTCCCCTTTTTCCAGCTTTCTACGCCGACTTCTCGGCCTCTTCCCCTTTTTTTTCCCATTTCTTCGCATTTTTTCCCCAATCTCTACATTTTTTCCCATTTCTTGGCATTTTTTCCCCAATCTCTATGCATTTTTTCCCAATTTCTTGTTTTTTTTCCCAATTTCTTTGTTTTTTTCCCAATTTCTTTGTTTTTTTCCCCACCCTTACATCTTTTTTCCTACTTCTGCATCTTTTTTCCCATTTCTTCATATTTTTTCCCCAATCTCTACGCATTTTTTCCCATTTCTTCGCATTTTTTCCCCAATCTCTATGTGTTTTTTCCCAATTTATTTGTTTTTTCCCAATTTCTTTGTTTTTTTCCCATTTCTTTGTTTTTTTTTTCCCATTTCTTCGCATTTTTCCCAATCTCTACGTGGTTTTTCCCAATTTCTTTGTTTTTTTCCCAATTTCTTCGCATTTTTCCCCAATTCCTCGCCTTTATCCCCATTATACTCTACGTGTTTTTTTCCCAATTTCTTTGTTTTTTTTCCCATTTCTTCGCATTTTTCCCCAATCGCTACATGTTTTTCCTATTTCTTTGCATTTTTCACCAATTTCTTTGTTTTTTTCCCAATTTCTTCATGTTTTTCCCCAATCTCTACGTGTTTTTTCCCATTTCTTCGCATTTTTCCCCAATCTCTACGTGTTTTTCCCAATTCCTCCCTTTTTTCCCCCAATTCCCGTGCCCGTTCCCCCACCTCCTCCCCTTTTTCCAGCTTTCTGCGTCGACTTCTCGGCCTCTTCCCCTTTTTTTTTACCATTTCTTCGCATTTTTTCCCCAATCTCTACGTGTTTTTTTCCCAATTTTTGTTTTTTTTCCCAATTTCTTTGGTTTTCTTCCCAATTTCTTTGTTTTTTCCCCACCCTTACATCTTTTTTCCTACTTCTACGTCTTTTTTCCCATTTCTTCGCATTTTTCCCCAATCTCTACATGTTTTTTCCCAATTTCTTTGTTTTTTCCCCATTTCCTTGTTTTTTCCCCACCTCTACCCGTTTTTCCCCATTTCTACCAATTTTTCCCCAATTTTTCCCCATTTTTTCCCCATTTCCTTGTTTTTTCCCCACCCCCAACTGCTTTTCCCCATTTCTACCTCTTTTTTCCCCATTTCTTTATTTTTTTCCCAATCTCGTCATTTTTTTCCCCATTTCTTCCACCTCTGCCCCACATCAGGGTGCTTTTTTCTTTCATTTCTGGTGTTTTTGGCACCGCCTCTTTTTATTTCCTTTTTTTGAGGTTTTCCTCTCTTTTCTCTTTCTTTTCATTTTTTTGAGTTTTTCCTTTTTTTCCCCTTTTTCCCTTTTTTTCTTTTTCCCCTTTTTTTCCCCTTTTTCCTTTTTTCCCTTTTTCCCTTTTTTCCTTTTTTTTCCCCTTTTTCCCTTTTCCCTTTTTTTCCCTTTCCTTTTTTTCCTATTTTCTCTTTTTTCCCCTTTTTTTCCCTTTTTTCCCTTTTTTCCCCCTTTTTTCTCCTTTTTTTCCCCTTTTTCTTTTCCCTTTTTTCCCTTTTTTTCCCTTTTTTCCCTTTTTTTCCCCTTTTTTTCCCCTTTTTTCCTTTCCTTTTTTCCTTTTTCCCTTTTTTTTCCTTTTTTTCCCTTTTTTCCCTTTTTTTCCCTTTTTCCCTTTTTTCCCCTTTTTCCCCTTTTTTTCCCTTTTTTTCCCCTTTTTTCCTTTTTTTTTCCCTTTTTTCCCTTTTTTCCTTTTTTCCCCTTTTTTCCCTTTTTTTCCCCTTTTTCCCCTTTTTT
>NW_027076089.1:0-159000 GCF_963932015.1 Anas acuta | reverse complement strand
CTTGAAACGCATTTTCTGGAGCCCGAGTTTTCAGTCTTCTGCCATGCTGGCTAGGGGTATATTTAGGGTTGCTCGTAAACAGTGAACAAGGAGGGTCCAGTTGCATGTGGGGCTGCATAAAGGCTCCCCTGGGGAGTTCACTTGTACCCAAAGCCTTTCTTTGGGGGCACTTCTTGATGGGTGAATGGGGCTTGAAACGCTTTTTCTGTGGCCCGAGTTTTCAGTCTTCTGCCATGCTGGCTAGGGTTATATTTAGGGTTGCTGTAAAGAGCGAACACGGAGGGTCCAGTTGCATGTGGGGCTGCGTAAAGGCTCCCCTGGGGAGTTCAGATGTACCCAAAGCCTTCCTTTGGGGGCACTTTTGGATGGTCCAAGGTGAATCGCAATGCGTTTTCTGGGGCCCGCTTTTTCAGTCTTCTCCCATTCCGCCAAGGGCTATATTTAGACTTGCGGTGAAAGAGTGAACCCGGAGGGTCCAGTTGCATGTGGGGCTGCGTAAAGGCTCCCCTGGGGAGTTCAGATGTACCCAAAGCCTTCCTTTGGGGGCACTTTTGGATGGGCGAATGGGGCTTGTAACACATTTTCTGTGGCCCGAGCTTTCAGTCGACTGCCAGGCGTGCTAGGGCTATATTTAGGCTTCCGGTGAAAGAGTGAACCCGGAGGGTCCAGTTGCATGTGGGGCTGCGTTAAGACTCCCCTGGGGAGTCCAGTTGTACCCAAAGCCTTCCTTTGGGGGCACTTTGGGATGGTCCAAGGGGAATCGCAATGCGTTTTCTGAGGCCCGCTTTTTCAGACTTCTCCCATTGCGCCGAGGGCTATATTTAGGCTTGCGGTGAAAGAGTGAACCCGGAGGGTCCAGTTGCATGTGGGGCTGCATAAAGGCTCCCCTGGGGAGTTCGGTTGTACCCAAAGCCTTCCTTTGGGGGCACTTCTGGATGGGTGAATGGGGCTTGAAACGCATTTTCTGGAGCCCGAGTTTTCAGTCTTCTGCCATGGTGGCTAGGGGTGTATTTAGGGTTGCTCGTAAACAGTGAACAAGGAGGGTCCAGTTGCATGTGGGGCTGGGTAAAGGCTCCCCTGGGGAGTTCAGTTGTACCCAAAGCCTTCCTTTGGGAGCACTTTTGGATGGGCGAAAGGGGCTTGAAACGCATTTTCTGGGGCCCGAGTTTTCAGTCGACTGCCAGGCGGGCCAGGGTTATATTTAGGGTTGCTGTAAAGAGCGAACACAGAGGGTCCAGTTACATGTAGGGCTGCATAAAGGCTCCCCTGGGGAGTTCACTTGTACCCAAAGCCTTCCTTTGGGGGCACTTTTGGATGGGCAAATTAGGTTTTAACGCTTTTTCTGTGGCCCGAGTTTTCAGTCGACTGCCAGGCGTGCTAGGGCTATATTTAGGCTTGCGGTGAAAGAGTGAACGCGGAGGGTCCAGTTGCATGTGGGGCTGCATAAAGGCTCCCCTGGGGAGTTCAGTTGTACCCAAAGAGTTCCTTTGGGGGCACTTCTTGATGGGTGAATGGGGCTTGAAACGCATTTTCTGGAGCCTGAGTTTTCAGTCTTCTGCCATGGTGGCTAGGGGTATATTTAGGGTTGCGGTGAAAGAGCGAACACGGAGGGTCCAGTTGCATGTGGGGCTGCATAAAGGCTCCCCTGGGGAGTTCAGTTGTACACAAAGCCTTCCTTTGGGGGCACTTCTGGATGGGTGAATGGGGCTTGAAACGCATTTTCTGGAGCCCGAGTTTTCAGTCTTCTGCCATGCTGGCTAGGGGTATATTTAGGGTTGCTCGTAAACAGTGAACAAGGAGGGTCCAGTTGCATGTGGGGCTGCATAAAGGCTCCCCTGGGGAGTTCAGTTGTACCCAAAGCCTTCCTTTGGCGGCACTTCTTGATGGGCGAAAGGGGCTTGAAACGCTTTTTCTGTGGCCCGAGTTTTCAGTCTTCTGCCATGCTGGCTAGGGTTATATTTAGGGTTGCTGTAAAGAGCGAACACGGAGGGTCCAGTTGCATGTGGGGCTGCGTAAAGGCTCCCCTGGGGAGTTCACTTGTACCCAAAGCCTTCCTTTGGGGGCACTTCTGGATGGGCGAATGGGGCTCGTAACACATTTTCTGTGGCCCGATCTTTCAGTCGACTGCCAGGCGTGCTAGGGCTATATTTAGGGTTGCTGTGAAAGAGCGAATACGGAGGGTCCAGTTGCATGTGGGGCTGCGTTAAGACTCCCCTGGGGAGTCCAGTTGTACCCAAAGCCTTCCTTTGGGGGCACTTTGGGATGGGCGAATTAGGCTTTTAACGCATTTTCTGGAGCCCGAGTTTTCAGTCTTCTGCCATGCTGGCTAGGGTTATATTTAGGGTTGCTCATAAACAGTGAACAAGGAGGGTCCAGTTGCATGTGGGGCTGCGTAAAGGCTCCCCTGGGGAGTTCACTTGTACCCAAAGCCTTCCTCTGGGGGCACTTTTGGATGGGCTAATTAGGCTTTTAATGCATTTTCTGGGGCCCGAGTTTTCAGTCGACTGCCAGGCGGGCCAGGGTTATATTTAGGGTTGCTGTGAAAGAGCGAATACGGAGGGTCCAGTGGCATGTGGGGCTGCATAAAGGCTCCCCTGGGGAGTTCACTTGTACCCAAAGCCTTCCTCTGGGGGCACTTTTGGATGGGCGAATGGGGCTCGTAACACATTTTCTGTGGCCCGAGTTTTCAGTCGCCTGCCAGGCGTGCTAGGGCTATATTTAGGCTTGCGGTGAAAGAGTGAACCCGGAGGGTCCAGTTGCATGTGGGGCTGCATAAAGGCTCCCCTGGGGAGTTCACTTGTACCCAAAGCCTTCCTTTGGGGGCACTTCTGGATGGGTGAATGGGGCTTGAAACGCATTTTCTGGAGCCCGAGTTTTCAGTCTTCTGCCATGCTGGCTAGGGGTATATTTAGGGTTGCTCGTAAACAGTGAACAAGGAGGGTCCAGTTGCATGTGGGGCTGCATAAAGGCTCCCCTGGGGAGTTCAGTTGTACCCAAAGCCTTCCTTTGGGGGCACTTCTTGATGGGCGAAAGGGGCTTGAAACGCTTTTTCTGTGGCCCGAGTTTTCAGTCTTCTGCCATGCTGGCTAGGGTTCTATTTAGGGTTGCTGTGAAAGAGCGAACACGGAGGGTCCAGTTGCATGTGGGGCTGCGTTAAGGCTCCCCTGTGGAGTTCAGATGTACCCAAAGCCTTCCTTTGGGGGCACTTCTGGATGGGCGAATGGGGCTCGTAACACATTTTCTGTGGCTCGAACTTTCAGTCGACTGCCAGGCGTGCTAGGGCTATATTTAGGCCTGCGGTGAAAGAGTGAACCCGGAGGGTCCAGTTGCATGTGGGGCTGCATAAAGGCTCCCCTGGGGGGTTCACTTTTACCCAAAGCCTTCCTTTGGGGGCACTTCTGGATGGGCGAATTAGGCTTTTAACGCATTTTCTGGGGCCCGAGTTTTCAGTCGACTGCCAGGCGGGCCAGGGCTATATTTAGGGTTGCTGTGAAAGAGTAAACCCGGAGGGTCCAGTTGCATGTGGGGCTGGGTAAAGGCTCCCCTGGGGAGTTCAGATGTACCCAAAGCCTTCCTTTGGGGGCACTTTTGGATGGGCGAATGGGGCTTGTAACACATTTTCTGTGGCCCGAGCTTTCAGTCGACTGCCAGGCGTGCTAGGGCTATATTTAGGGTTGCTGTGAAATAGCGAATACGGAGGGTCCAGTTGCATGTGGGACTGCGTTAAGACTCCCCTGGGGAGTCCAGTTGTACCCAAAGCCTTCCTTTGGGGGCACTTTGGGATGGTGCAAGGGGAATCGCAATGCGTTTTCTGAGGCCCGCTTTTTCAGACTTCTCCCATTGCGCCGAGGGCTATATTTAGGCTTGCGGTGAAAGAGTGAACCCGGAGGGTCCAGTTGCATGTGGGGCTGCATAAAGGCTCCCCTGGGGAGTTCACTTGTACCCAAAGCCTTCCTTTGGGGGCACTTCTGGATGGGTGAATGGGGCTTGAAACGCATTTTCTGGAGCCCGAGTTTTCAGTCTTCTGCCAAGCTGGCTAGGGTTATATTTAGGGTTGCTGTAAAGAGCGAACATGGAGGGTCCAGTTGCATGTGGGGCTGCGTAAAGGCTCCCCTGGGGGGTTCACTTTTACCCAAAGCCTTCCTTTGGGGGCACTTCTGGATGGGCGAATTAGGCTTTTAACGCATTTTCTGGGGCCCGAGTTTTCAGTCGACTGCCAGGCGGGCCAGGGCTATATTTAGGGTTGCTGTGAAAGAGTAAACCCGGAGGGTCCAGTTGCATGTGGGGCTGGGTAAAGGCTCCCCTGGGGAGTTCAGATGTACCCAAAGCCTTCCTTTGGGGGCACTTTTGGATGGGCGAATGGGGCTTGTAACACATTTTCTGTGGCCCGAGCTTTCAGTCGCCTGCCAGGCGTGCTAGGGCTATATTTAGGGTTGCTGTGAAAGAGCGAATACGGAGGGTCCAGTTGCATGTGGGACTGCGTTAAGACTCCCCTGGGGAGTCCAGTTGTACCCAAAGCCTTCCTTTGGGGGCACTTTGGGATGGTCCAAGGGGAATCGCAATGCGTTTTCTGAGGCCCGCTTTTTCAGACTTCTCCCATTGCGCCGAGGGCTATATTTAGGCTTGCGGTGAAAGAGTGAACCCGGAGGGTCCAGTTGCATGTGGGACTGCATAAAGGCTCCCCTGGGGAGTTCACTTGTACCCAAAGCCTTCCTTTGGGGGCACTTCTGGATGGGTGAATGGGGCTTGAAACGCATTTTCTGGAGCCCGAGTTTTCAGTCTTCTGCCAAGCTGGCTAGGGTTATATTTAGGGTTGCTGTAAAGAGCGAACATGGAGGGTCCAGTTGCATGTGGGGCTGCATAAAGGCTCCCCTGGGGAGTTCGGTTGTACCCAAAGCCTTCCTTTGGGGGCACTTCTGGATGGGTGAATGGGGCTTGAAACGCATTTTCTGGAGCCCGAGTTTTCAGTCTTCTGCCATGCTGGCTAGGGTTATATTTAGGGTTGCTGTAAAGAGCGAACATGGAGGGTCCAGTTGCATGTGGGGCTGCGTAAAGGCTCCCCTGGGGAGTTCAGATGTACCCAAAGCCTTCCTTTGGGGGCACTTTTGGATGGGCGAAAGGGGCTTGAAACGCATTTTCTGGGGCCCGAGTTTTCAGTCGACTGCCAGGCGGGCCAGGGTTATATTTAGGGTTGCTGTGAAAGAGCGAATACGGACGGTCCAGTAGCATGTGGGGCTGCGTTAAGGCTCCCCTGGGGAGTTCACTTGTACCCAAAGCCTTCCTCTGGGGGCACTTTTGGATGGGCGAATTAGGCTTTAACGCTTTTTCTGTGGCCCGAGTTTTCAGTCGACTGCCAGGCGTGCTAGGGCTATATTTAGGCTTGCGGTGAAAGAGTGAACCCGGAGGGTCCAGTTGCATGTGGGGCTGCATAAAGGCTCCCCTGGGGAGTTCAGTTGTACTTAAAGAGTTCCTTTGGGGGCACTTCTTGATGTGTGAATGGGGCTTGAAACGCATTTTCTGGAGCCCGAGTTTTCAGTCTTCTGCCAAGGTGGCTAGGGGTATATTTAGGGTTGCTCGTAAACAGTGAACAAGGAGGGTCCAGTTGCATGTGGGGCTGCATAAAGGCTCCCCTGGGGAGTTCAGTTGTACACAAAGCCTTCCTTTGGGGGCACTTCTGGATGGGTGAATGGGGCTTGAAACGCATTTTCTGGAGCCCGAGTTTTCAGTCTTCTTCCATGCTGGCTAGGGGTATATTTAGGGTTGCTCGTAAACAGTGAACAAGGAGGGTCCAGTTGCATGTGGGGCTGCATAAAGGCTCCCCTGGGGAGTTCAGTTGTACCCAAAGCCTTCCTTTGGCGGCACTTCTTGATGGGCGAAAGGGGCTTGAAACGCTTTTTCTGTGGCCCGAGTTTTCAGTCTTCTGCCATGCTGGCTAGGGTTCTATTTAGGGTTGCTGTAAAGAGCGAACACGGAGGGTCCAGTTGCATGTGGGGCTGCGTAAAGGCTCCCCTGGGGAGTTCACTTGTACCCAAAGCCTTCCTTTGGGGGCACTTCTGGATGGGCGAATGGGGCTCGTAACACATTTTCTGTGGCCCGAGCTTTCAGTCGACTGCCAGGCGTGCTAGGGCTATATTTAGGGTTGCTGTGAAAGAGCGAATACGGAGGGTCCAGTTGCATGTGGGGCTGCGTTAAGACTCCCCTGGGGGGTTTACTTTTACCCAAAGCCTTCCTTTGGGGGCACTTCTGGATGGGCGAATTAGGCTTTTAACGCATTTTCTGGGGCCCGAGTTTTCAGTCGACTGCCAGGCGGGCCAGGGCTATATTTAGGGTTGCTGTGAAAGAGTAAACCCGGAGGGTCCAGTTGCATGTGGGGCTGGGTAAAGGCTCCCCTGGGGAGTTCAGTTGTACCCAAAGCCTTCCTTTGGGGGCACATTTGGATGGGCGAATTAGGCTTTTAACGCATTTTCTGAGGCTTGAGTTTTCAGTCGACTGCCAGGCGGGCCAGGGCTATATTTAGGGTTGCTGTGAAAGAGTGAACCCGGAGGGTCCATTTGCATGTGGGGCTGCATAAAGGCTCCCCTGGGGAGTTCAGTTTTACCCAAAGCCTTTTTTTGGGGGCACTTTTGGATGGTCGAATGGGGCTTGTAGCACGTTTTCTGGGGCCCGATTTTTCAGTCGTCTGCCATGCGGGCCAGGGTTATATTTAGGGTTGCCGTGAAAGAGCGAATACGGAGGGTCCAGTTGCATGTGGGGCTGCATAAAGGCTCCCCTGGGGAGTTCAGTTGTACCCAAAGCCTTCCTTTGGGGGCACTTCTGGATGGGTGAATGGGGCTTGAAACGCATTTTCTGGAGCCCGAGTTTTCAGTCTTCTGCCATGCTGGCTAGAGTTATATTTAGGGTTGCTCGTAAACAGTGAACAAGGAGGGTCCAGTTGCATGTGGGGCTGCGTTAAGACTCCCCTGGGGAGTCCAGTTGTATCCAAAGCCTTCCTTTGGGGGCACTTTGGGATGGGCGAATTAGGCTTTTAACGCATTTTCTGGAGCCCGAGTTTTCAGTCTTCTGCCATGCTGGCTAGGGTTATATTTAGGGTTGCTCGTAAACAGTGAACAAGGAGTTTCCAGTTGCATGTGGGGCTGCGTAAAGGCTCCCCTGGGGAGTTCAGTTGTACCCAAAGCCTTCCTCTGGGGGCACTTTTGGATGGGCGAATTAGGCTTTTAATGCATTTTCTGGGGCCCGAGTTTTCAGTCGACTGCCAGGCGGGCCAGGGTTATATTTAGGGTTGCTGTGAAAGAGCGAATACGGAGGGTCCAGTTGCATGTGGGGCTGCGTTAAGGCTCCCCTGGGGAGTTCACTTGTACCCAAAGCCTTCCTCTGGGGGCACTTTTGGATGGGCGAATTAGGCTTTTAACGCTTTTTCTGTGGCCCGAGTTTTCAGTCGACTGCCAGGCGTGCTAGGGCTATATTTAGGCTTGCGGTGAAAGAGTGAACCCGGAGGGTCCAGTTGCATGTGGGGCTGCATAAAGGCTCCCCTGGGGAGTTCAGATGTACCCAAAGCCTTCCTTTGGGGGCACTTTTGGATGGGCGAATGGGGCTTGTAACACATTTTCTGTGGCCCGAGCTTTCAGTCGACTGCCAGGCGTGCTAGGGCTATATTTAGGGTTGCTGTGAAATAGCGAATACGGAGGGTCCAGTTGCATGTGGGACTGCGTTAAGACTCCCCTGGGGAGTCCAGTTGTACACAAAGCCTTCCTTTGGGGGCACTTTGGGATGGTCCAAGGGGAATCGCAATGCGTTTTCTGAGGCCCGCTTTTTCAGACTTCTCCCATTGCGCCGAGGGCTATATTTAGGCTTGCGGTGAAAGAGTGAACCCGGAGGGTCCAGTTGCATGTGGGGCTGCATAAAGGCTCCCCTGGGGAGTTCACTTGTACCCAAAGCCTTCCTTTGGGGGCACTTCTGGATGGGTGAATGGGGCTTGAAACGCATTTTCTGGAGCCCGAGTTTTCAGTCTTCTGCCAAGCTGGCTAGGGTTATATTTAGGGTTGCTGTAAAGAGCGAACATGGAGGGTCCAGTTGCATGTGGGGCTGCATAAAGGCTCCCCTGGGGAGTTCGGTTGTACCCAAAGCCTTCCTTTGGGGGCACTTCTGGATGGGTGAATGGGGCTTGAAACGCATTTTCTGGAGCCCGAGTTTTCAGTCTTCTGCCATGCTGGCTAGGGTTATATTTAGGGTTGCTGTAAAGAGCGAACATGGAGGGTCCAGTTGCATGTGGGGCTGCGTAAAGGCTCCCCTGGGGAGTTCAGATGTACCCAAAGCCTTCCTTTGGGGGCACTTTTGGATGGGCGAAAGGGGCCTGAAACGCATTTTCTGGGGCCCGAGTTTTCAGTCGACTGTCAGGCGGGCCAGGGTTATATTTAGGGTTGCTGTGAAAGAGCGAATACGGACGGTCCAGTAGCATGTGGGGCTGCGTTAAGGCTCCCCTGGGGAGTTCACTTGTACCCAAAGCCTTCCTCTGGGGGCACTTTTGGATGGGCGAATTAGGCTTTAACGCTTTTTCTGTGGCCCGAGTTTTCAGTCGACTGCCAGGCGTGCTAGGGCTATATTTAGGCTTGCGGTGAAAGAGTGAACCCAGAGGGTCCAGTTGCATGTGGGGCTGCATAAAGGCTCCCCTGGGGAGTTCAGTTGTACTTAAAGTGTTCCTTTGGGGGCACTTCTTGATGTGTGAATGGGGCTTGAAACGCATTTTCTGGAGCCCGAGTTTTCAGTCTTCTGCCAAGGTGGCTAGGGGTATATTTAGGGTTGCTCGTAAACAGTGAACAAGGAGGGTCCAGTTGCATGTGGGGCTGCATAAAGGCTCCCCTGGGGAGTTCAGTTGTACACAAAGCCTTCCTTTGGGGGCACTTCTGGATGGGTGAATGGGGCTTGAAACGCATTTTCTGGAGCCCGAGTTTTCAGTCTTCTGCCATGCTGGCTAGGGGTATATTTAGGGTTGCTCGTAAACAGTGAACAAGGAGGGTCCAGTTGCATGTGGGGCTGCATAAAGGCTCCCCTGGGGAGTTCAGTTGTACCCAAAGCCTTCCTTTGGGGGCACTTCTTGATGGGCGAAAGGGGCTTGAAACGCTTTTTCTGTGGCCCGAGTTTTCAGTCTTCTGCCATGCTGGCTAGGGTTCTATTTAGGGTTGCTGTGAAAGAGCGAACACGGAGGGTCCAGTTGCATGTGGGGCTGCGTTAAGGCTCCCCTGGGGAGTTCAGATGTACCCAAAGCCTTCCTTTGGGGGCACTTCTGGATGGGCGAATGGGGCTCGTAACACATTTTCTGTGGCTCGAACTTTCAGTCGACTGACAGGCGTGCTAGGGCTATATTTAGGCTTGCGGTGAAAGAGTGAACCCGGAGGGTCCAGTTGCATGTGGGGCTGCATAAAGGCTCCCCTGGGGGGTTCAGTTGTACCCAAAGCCTTCCTTTGGGGGCACTTCTGGATGGGTGAATGGGGCTTGAAACGCATTTTCTGGAGCCCGAGTTTTCAGTCTTCTGCCATGCTGGCTAGGGGTATATTTAGGGTTGCTCGTAAACAGTGAACAAGGAGGGTCCAGTTGCATGTGGGGCTGCGTTAAGACTCCCCTGGGGAGTCCAGTTGTATCCAAAGCCTTCCTTTGGGGGCACTTTGGGATGGGCGAATTAGGCTTTTAACGCATTTTCTGGAGCCCGAGTTTTCAGTCTTCTGCCATGCTGGCTAGGGTTATATTTAGGGTTGCTCGTAAACAGTGAACAAGGAGTTTCCAGTTGCATGTGGGGCTGCGTAAAGGCTCCCCTGGGGAGTTCAGTTGTACCCAAAGCCTTCCTCTGGGGGCACTTTTGGATGGGCGAATTAGGCTTTTAATGCATTTTCTGGGGCCCGAGTTTTCAGTCGACTGCCAGGCGGGCCAGGGTTATATTTAGGGTTGCTGTGAAAGAGCGAACACGGAGGGTCCAGTTGCATGTGGGGCTGCGTTAAGGCTCCCCTGGGGAGTTCACTTGTACCCAAAGCCTTCCTCTGGGGGCACTTTTGGATGGGCGAATTAGGCTTTTAACGCTTTTTCTGTGGCCCGAGTTTTCAGTCGACTGCCAGGCGTGCTAGGGCTATATTTAGGCTTGCGGTGAAAGAGTGAACCCGGAGGGTCCAGTTGCATGTGGGGCTGCATAAAGGCTCCCCTGGGGAGTTCAGTTGTACCCAAAGCCTTCCTTTGGGGGCACTTCTGGATGGGTGAATTGGGCTTGAAACGCAATTTCTGGAGCCCGAGTTTTCAGTCTTCTGCCATGGTGGCTAGGGGTATATTTAGGGTTGCTCGTAAACAGTGAACAAGGAGGGTCCAGTTGCATGTGGGGCTGCATAAAGGCTCCCCTGGGGAGTTCAGTTGTACACAAAGCCTTCTTTTGGGGGCACATCTGGATGGGTGAATGGGGCTTGAAACGCTTTTTCTGGAGCCCGAGCTTCTAGTCTTCTGCCATGCTGGCTAGGGGTATATTTATGGTTGCTCGTAAACAGTGAACAAGGAGGGTCCAGTTGCATGTGGGGCTGCATAAAGGCTCCCCTGGGGAGTTCAGTTGTACACAAAGCCTTCTTTTGGGGGCACTTCTGGATGGGCGAAAGGGGCTTGAAACCCTTTTTCTGTGGCCCGAGTTTTCAGTCTTCTGCCATGCTGGCTAGGGTTATATTTAGGGTTGCTGTAAAGAGCGAACACGGAGGGTCCAGTTGCATGTGGGGCTGCGTAAAGGCTCCCCTGGGTAGTTCAGATGTACCCAAAGCCTTCCTTTGGGGGCACTTCTGGATGGGCGAATGGGGCTCGTAACACATTTTCTGTGGCCCGAGCTTTCAGTCGACTGCCAGGCGTGCTAGGGCTATCTTTAGGCTTGCGGTGAAAGAGTGAACCCTGAGGATCCAGTTGCATGTGGGGCTGCATAAAGGCTCCCCTGGGGAGTTCAGTTTTACCCAAAGCCTTCCTTTGGGGGCACTTCTGGATGGGCGACTTAGGCTTTTAACGCATTTTCTGGGGCCCAAGTTTTCAGTCGACTGCCAGGCGGGCCAGGGCTATATTTAGGGTTGCTGTGAAAGAGTAAACCCGGAGGGTCCAGTTGCATGTGGGGCTGCGTAAAGGCTCCCCTGGGGAGTTCAGTTGTACCCAAAGCCTTCCTTTGGGGGCACATTTGGATGGGCGAATTAGGCTTTTAACGCATTTTCTGAGGCCCGAGTTTTCAGTCTACTGCCAGGCAGGCCAGGGCAATATTTAGGGTTGCTGTGAAAGAGTGAACCCGGAGGGTCCAGTTGCATGTGGGGCTGCATAAAGGCTCCCCTGGGGAGTTCACTTGTACCCAAAGCCTTCCTTTGGGGGCACTTTTGGATGGTCGAATGGGGCTTGTAGCACGTTTTCTGGGGCCCGATTTTTCAGTCGTCTGCCATGCGGGCCAGGGTTATATTTAGGGTTGCTGTGAAAGAGCGAATACGGAGGGTCCAGTTGCATGTGGGGCTGCATAAAGACTCCCCTGGGGAGTTCAGTTGTACCCAAAGCCTTCCTTTGGGGGCACTTCTGGATGGGCGAATGGGGCTCGTAACACATTTTCTGTGGCCCGAGCTTTCAGTCGACTGCCAGGCGTGCTAGGGCTATATTTAGGCTTGCGGTGAAAGAGTGAACCCGGAGGGTCCAGTTGCATGTGGGGCTGCATAAAGGCTCCCCTGGGGAGTTCAGTTGTACCCAAAGCCTTCCTTTGGGGGCACTTCTGGATGGGTGAATGGGGCTTGAAACGCATTTTCTGGAGCCCGAGTTTTCAGTCTTCTGCCATGCTGGCTAGGGGTATATTTAGGGTTGCTCGTAAACAGTGAACAAGGAGGGTCCAGTTGCATGTGGGGCTGCATAAAGGCTCCCCTGGGGAGTTCAGTTGTACCCAAAGCCTTCCTCTGGGGGCACTTTTGGATGGGCTAATTAGGCTTTTAATGCATTTTCTGGGGCCCGAGTTTTCAGTCGACTGCCAGGCGGGCCAGGGTTATATTTAGGGTTGCTGTGAAAGAGCGAATACGGACGGTCCAGTGGCATGTGGGGCTGCGTTAAGGCTCCCCTGGGGAGTTCACTTGTACCCAAAGCCTTCCTCTGGGGGCACTTTTGGATGGTCGAATTAGACTTTTAACGCTTTTTCTGTGGCCCGAGTTTTCAGTCGACTGCCAGGCGGGCCAGGGCTATATTTAGGGTTGCTGTGAAAGAGTGAACCCGGAGGGTCCAGTTGCATGTGGGGCTGCATAAAGGCTCCCCTGGGGAGTTCAGTTGTACACAAAGCCTTCCTTTGGGGGCACTTCTGGATGGGTGAATGGGGCTTGAAACGCATTTTCTGGAGCCCGAGTTTTCAGTCTTCTGCCATGCTGGCTAGGGGTATATTTAGGGTTGCTCGTAAACAGTGAACAAGGAGGGTCCAGTTGCATGTGGGGCTTCATAAAGGCTCCCCTGGGGAGTTCAGTTGTACCCAAAGCCTTCCTTTGGGGGCACTTCTTGATGGGCGAAAGGGGCTTGAAACGCTTTTTCTGTGGCCCGAGTTTTCAGTCTTCTGCCATGCTGGCTAGGGATATATTTAGGGTTGCTGTAAAGAGCGAACACGGAGGGTCCAGTTGCATGTGGGGCTGCATAAAGGCTCCCCTGGGGAGTTCAGTTGTACCCAAAGCCTTCCTTTGGGGGCACTTCTGGATGGGCGAATGGGGCTCGTAACAAATTTTCTGTGTCTCGAACTTTCAGTTGACTTCCAGGCGTGCTAGGGCTATATTTAGGCTTGCGGTGAAAGAGTGAATACGGAGGGTCCAGTTGCATGTGGGGCTGCATAAAGGCTCCCCTGGGGAGTTCACTTGTACCCAAAGCCTTCCTCTGGGGGCACTTTTGGATGGGTGAATGGGGCTTGAAACGCATTTTCTGGAACCCGAGCTTTCAGTATTCTGCCATGGAGGCTAGGGATATATTTAGGGTTGCTGAGAAAGAGCGAACACGGAGGGTCCAGTTGCATGTGGGGCTGCATAAAGGATCCCCTGGGGAGTTCACTTGTACCCAAAGCCTTCCTTTGGGGGCACTTTTGGATGGTCGAATTAGACTTTTAACGCTTTTTCTGTGGCCCGAGTTTTCAGTCGACTGCCAGGCGGGCCAGGGATATATTTAGGGTTGCTGTGAAAGACTGAACCCGGAGGGTCCAGTTGCATGTGGGGCTGCATAAAGGCTCCCCTGGGGAGTTCAGTTGTACACAAAGCATTCCTTTGGGGGCACTTCTGGATGGGTGAATGGGGCTTGAAACGCATTTTCTGGAGCCCGAGTTTTCAGTCTTCTGCCATGGTGGCTAGGGGTATATTTAGGGTTGCTCGTACACAGTGAACAAGGAGGGTCCAGTTGCATGTGGGGCTGCATAAATGCTCCCCTGGGGAGTTCACTTGTACCCAAAGCCTTCCTTTGGGGGCACTTCTAGAAGTGTGAAAGGGGCTTGAAACGCTTTTTCTGTGGCCCGAGTTTTCAGTCTTCTGCCATGCTGGCTAGGGTTATATTTAGGGTTGCTGTAAAGAGCGAACACGGAGGGTCCAGTTGCATGTGGGGCTGCGTAAAGGCTCCCCTGGGGAGTTCAGATGTACCCAAAGCCTTCCTTTGGGGGCACTTTTGGATGGGCGAATGGGGCTCGTAACACATTTTCTGTGGCCCGAGCTTTCAGTCGACTGCCAGGCGTGCTAGGGCTATATTTAGGCTTGCGGTGAAAGAGTGAACCCGGAGGGTCCAGTTGCATGTGGGGCTGCATAAAGGCTCCCCTGGGGAGTTCACTTGTACCCAAAGCCTTCCTTTGGGGGCACTTCTGGATGGGTGAATGGGGCTTGAAACGCATTTTCTGGAGCCCGAGTTTTCAGTCTTCTGCCATGGTGGATAGGGGTATATTTAGGGTTGCTCGTAAACAGTGAACAAGGAGGGTCCAGTTGCATGTGGGGCTGCATAAAGGCTCCCCTGGGGAGTTCAGTTGGACCCAAAGTCTTCCTTTGGGGGCACTTTTGGATGGTCGAATGGGGCTTGTAGCACGTTTTCTGGGGCCCGATTTTTCAGTCGTCTACCATGTGGGCCAGGGTTATATTTAGGGTTGCTGAGAAAGAGCGAATACGGAGGGTCCAGTTGCATGTGGGGCTGCATAAAGGCTCCCCTGGGGAGTTCACTTGTACCCAAAGCCTTCCTTTGGGGGCACTTTTGGATGGGCGAATGGGGCTCGTAACACATTTTCTGTGGCCCGAGCTTTCAGTCGACTGCCAGGCGTGCTAGGGCTATATTTAGGCTTGCGGTGAAAGAGTGAACCCGGAGGGTCCAGTTGCATGTGGGGCTGCATAAAGGCTCCCCTGGGGAGTTCAGTTGTACCCAAAGCCTTCCTTTGGGGGCACTTCTGGATGGGTGAATGGGGCTTGAAACGCATTTTCTGGAGCCCGAGTTTTCAGTCTTCTGCCATGCTGGCTAGGGGTATATTTAGGGTTGCTCGTAAAGAGTGAACAAGGAGGGTCCAGTTGCATGTGGGGCTGCATAAAGGCTCCCCTGGGGAGTTCAGTTGTACCCAAAGCCTTCCTCTGGGGGCACTTTTGGATGAGCGAATTAGGCTTTTAGTGCATTTTCTGGGGCCCGAGTTTTCAGTCGACTGCCAGGCGGGCCAGGGCTATATTTAGGGTTGCTGTGAAAGAGCGAATACGGAGGGTCCAGTTGCATGTGGGGCTGCGTTAAGGCTCCCCTGGGGAGTCCAGTTGTACCCAAAGCCTTCCTTTGGGGGCACTTTGGGATGGTCCAAGGGGAATCGCAATGCATTTTCTGAGGCCCGCTTTTTCAGTCTTCTCCCATTGCGCCGAGGGCTATATTTAGGCTTGCGGTGAAAGAGTGAACCCGGAGGGTCCAGTTGCATGTGGGGCTGCATAAAGGCTCCCCTGGGGAGTTCACTTGTACCCAAAGCCTTCCTTTGGGGGCACTTCTGGATGGGTGAATGGGGCTTGAAACGTATTTTCTGGAGCCCGAGTTTTCAGTCTTCTGCCATGCTGGCTAGGGGTATATTTAGGGTTGCTCGTAAACAGTGAACAAGGAGGGTCCAGTTGCATGTGGGGCTGCATAAAGGCTCCCCTGGGGAGTTCAGTTGTACCCAAAGCCTTCTTTTGGGGGCACTTCTGGATGGGCGAATTAGGCTTTTAACGCATTTTCTGTGGCCCGAATTTTCAGTTTTCTGCCATGCTGGCTAGTGTTATATTTAGGGTTGCTTGTAAACAGCGATCACGGGGGGTCCAGTTGCATATGGGCCTGCATAAAGACTCCCCTGGGGAGTTCAGTTGTACCCAAAGCCTTCCTTTGGGGGCACTTTTGGATGGTCGAATGGGGCTTGTAGCACGTTTTCTGGGGCCCGAGCTTTCAGTCGTCTGCCATGCGGGCCAGGGTTATATTTAGGGTTGCTGTGAAAGAGCGAATACGGAGGGTCCAGTTGCATGTGGGGCTGCATAAAGGCTCCCCTGGGGAGTTCACTTGTACCCAAAGCGTTCCTTTGGGGGCACTTCTGGATGGGCGAATGGGGCTCGTAACACATTTTCTGTGGCCCGAGCTTTCAGTCGACTGCCAGGCGTGCTAGGGCTATATTTAGGCTTGCGGTGAAAGAGTGAACCCGGAGGGTCCAGTTGCATGTGGGGCTGCATAAAGGCTCCCCTGGGGAGTTCAGTTGTACCCAAAGCCTTCCTTTGGGGGCACTTCTGGATGGGTGAATGGGGCTTGAAACGCATTTTCTGGAGCCCGAGTTTTCAGTCTTCTGCCATGCTGGCTAGGGGTATATTTAGGGTTGCTCGTAAACAGTGAACAAGGAGGGTCCAGTTGCATGTGGGGCTGCGTAAATGCTCCCCTGGGGAGTTCAGCTGTACCCAAAGCCTTCCTCTGGGGGCACTTTTGGATGGGCGAATTAGGCTTTTAACGTATTTTCTGTGGCCCGAGCTTTCAGTCGACTGCCAGGCGTGCTAGGGCTATATTTAGGCTTGCGGTGAAAGAGTGAACCCGGAGGGTCCAGTTGCATGTCGGGCTGCGTTAAGGCTCCCCTGGGGAGTCCAGATGTACCCAAAACCTTCCTTTGGGGGCACTTTTGGATGGGCGTATTAGGCTTTTAACGTATTTTCTGTGGCCCAAGTTTTCAGTCGACTGCCATGCGGTCCAGGGCTATATTTAGGGTTGCTGTGAAAGAGCGAATACGGAGGGTCCAGTTGCATGTGGGGCTGCATAAAGGCTCCCCTGGGGAGTCCAGTTGTACCCAAAGCCTTCCTTTGGGGGCACTTTGGGATGGTCCAAGGGGAATCGCAATGCTTTTTCTGAGGCCCGCTTTTTCAGTCTTCTCCAAATGCGCCGAGGGCTATATATAGGCTTGCTGGGAAAGAGTGAACCCGGAGGGTCCAGTTGCATGTGGGGCTGCATAAAGGCTCCCCTGGGGAGTTCAGTTGTACCCAAAGCCTTCCTTTGGGGGCACTTCTGGATGGGTGAATGGGGCTTGAAACGCATTTTCTGGAGCCCGAGTTTTCAGTCTTCTGCCATGCTGGCTAGGGGTATATTTAGGGTTGCTCGTAAACAGTGAACCCGGAGAGTCCAGTTGCATGTGGGGCTGCATAAAGGCTCCCCTGGGGAGTTCAGTTGTACCCAAAGCCTTCCTTTGGGGGCACTTCTGGATGGGCGAAAGGGGCTTGAAACGCTTTTTCTGTGGCCCGAGTTTTCAGTCTTCTGCCATGCTGGCTAGGGTTATATTTAGGGTTCCTGTAAAGAGCGAATACGGAGGGTCCAGTTGCATGTGGGGCTGCATAAAGGCTCCCCTGGGGAGTTCAGATGTACCCAAAGCCTTCCTTTGGGGGCACTTTTGGATGGGCGAATGGGGCTCGTAACACATTTTCTGTGGCCCGAGCTTTCAGTCGACTGCCAGGCGTGCTAGGGCTATATTTAGGCTTGCGGTGAAAGAGTGAACCCGGAGGGTCCAGTTGCATGTGGGGCTGCATAAAGGCTCCCCTGGGGAGTTCACTTGTACCCAAAGCCTTCCTTTGGGGGCACTTCTGGATGGGTGAATGGGGCTTGAAACGCATTTTCTGGAGCCCGAGTTTTCAGTCTTCTGCCATGCTGGCTAGGGGTATATTTAGGGTTGCTCGTAAACAGTGAACCCGGAGAGTCCAGTTGCATGTGGGGCTGCATAAAGGCTCCCCTGGGGAGTTCACTTGTACCCAAAGCCTTCCTTTGGGGGCACTTCTGGATGGGCGAAAGGGGCTTGAAACGCTTTTTCTGTGGCCCGAGTTTTCAGTCTTCTGCCATGCTGGCTACGGTTATATTTAGGGTTGCTGTAAAGAGCGAATACGGAGGGTCCAGTTGCATGTGGGGCTGCATAAAGGCTCCCCTGGGGAGTTCAGATGTACCCAAAGCCTTCCTTTGGGGGCACTTTTGGATGGGCGAATGGGGCTCGTAACACATTTTCTGTGGCCCGAGCTTTCAGTCGACTGCCAGGCGTGCTAGGGCTATCTTTAGGCTTGCGGTGAAAGAGTGAACCCTGAGGATCCAGTTGCATGTGGGGCTGCATAAAGGCTCCCCTGGGGAGTTCAGTTTTACCCAAAGCCTTCCTTTGGGGGCACTTCTGGATGGGCGAATTAGGCTTTTAACGCATTTTCTGGGGCCCGAGTTTTCAGTCGACTGCCAGGCGGGCCAGGGCTATATTTAGGGTTGCTGTGAAAGAGCGAATACGGAGGGTCCAGTTGCATGTGGGGCTGCGTAAAGGCTCCCCTGGGGAGTTCAGTTGTACCCAAAGCCTTCCTTTGGGGGCACATTTGGATGGGCGAATTAGGCTTTTAACGCATTTTCTGAGGCCCGAGTTTTCAGTCTACTGCCAGGCAGGCCAGGGCAATATTTAGGGTTGCTGTGAAAGAGTGAACCCGGAGGGTCCAGTTGCATGTGGGGCTGCATAAAGGCTCCCCTGGGGAGTTCACTTGTACCCAAAGCCTTCCTTTGGGGGCACTTTTGGATGGTCGAATGGGGCTTGTAGCACGTTTTCTGGGGCCCGATTTTTCAGTCGTCTGCCATGCGGGCCAGGGTTATATTTAGGGTTGCTGTGAAAGAGCGAATACGGAGGGTCCAGTTGCATGTGGGGCTGCATAAAGACTCCCCTGGGGAGTTCAGTTGTACCCAAAGCCTTCCTTTGGGGGCACTTCTGGATGGGCGAATGGGGCTCGTAACACATTTTCTGTGGCCCGAGCTTTCAGTCGACTGCCAGGCGTGCTAGGGCTATATTTAGGCTTGCGGTGAAAGAGTGAACCCGGAGGGTCCAGTTGCATGTGGGGCTGCATAAAGGCTCCCCTGGGGAGTTCAGTTGTACCCAAAGCCTTCCTTTGGGGGCACTTCTGGATGGGTGAATGGGGCTTGAAACGCATTTTCTGGAGCCCGAGTTTTCAGTCTTCTGCCATGCTGGCTAGGGGTATATTTAGGGTTGCTCGTAAACAGTGAACAAGGAGGGTCCAGTTGCATGTGGGGCTGCATAAAGGCTCCCCTGGGGAGTTCAGTTGTACACAAAGCCTTCCTCTGGGGGCACTTTTGGATGGGCTAATTAGGCTTTTAATGCATTTTCTGGGGCCCGAGTTTTCAGTCGACTGCCAGGCGGGCCAGGGTTACATTTAGGGTTGCTGTGAAAGAGCGAATACGGAGGGTCCAGTGGCATGTGGGGCTGCGTTAAGGCTCCCCTGGGGAGTTCACTTGTACCCAAAGCCTTCCTCTGGGGGCACTTTTGGATGGTCGAATTAGACTTTTAACGCTTTTTCTGTGGCCCGAGTTTTCAGTCGACTGCCAGGCGGGCCAGGGCTATATTTAGGGTTGCTGTGAAAGAGTGAACCCGGAGGGTCCAGTTGCATGTGGGGCTGCATAAAGGCTCCCCTGGGGAGTTCAGTTGTACACAAAGCCTTCCTTTGGGGGCACTTCTGGATGGGTGAATGGGGCTTGAAACGCATTTTCTGGAGCCCGAGTTTTCAGTCTTCTGCCATGCTGGCTAGGGGTATATTTAGGGTTGCTCGTAAACAGTGAACAAGGAGGGTCCAGTTGCATGTGGGGCTGCGTAAATGCTCCCCTGGGGAGTTCAGCTGTACCCAAAGCCTTCCTCTGGGGGCACTTTTGGATGGGCGAATTAGGCTTTTAACGTATTTTCTGGGGCCCGAGCTTTCAGTCGACTGCCAGGCGTGCTAGGGCTATATTTAGGCTTGCGGTGAAAGAGTGAACCCGGAGGGTCCAGTTGCATGTCGGGCTGCGTTAAGGCTCCCCTGGGGAGTCCAGATGTACCCAAAACCTTCCTTTGGGGGCACTTTTGGATGGGCGTATTAGGCTTTTAACGTATTTTCTGTGGCCCAAGTTTTCAGTCGACTGCCATGCGGTCCAGGGCTATATTTAGGGTTGCTGTGAAAGAGCGAATACGGAGGGTCCAGTTGCATGTGGGGCTGCATAAAGGCTCCCCTGGGGAGTCCAGTTGTACCCAAAGCCTTCCTTTGGGGGCACTTTGGGATGGTCCAAGGGGAATCGCAATGCTTTTTCTGAGGCCCGCTTTTTCAGTCTTCTCCAAATGCGCCGAGGGCTATATATAGGCTTGCGGGGAAAGAGTGAACCCGGAGGGTCCAGTTGCATGTGGGGCTGCATAAAGGCTCCCCTGGGGAGTTCAGTTGTACCCAAAGCCTTCCTTTGGGGGCACTTCTGGATGGGCGAAAGGGGCTTGAAACGCTTTTTCTGTGGCCCGAGTTTTCAGTCTTCTGCCATGCTGGCTACGGTTATATTTAGGGTTGCTGTAAAGAGCGAATACGGAGGGTCCAGTTGCATGTGGGGCTGCATAAAGGCTCCCCTGGGGAGTTCAGATGTACCCAAAGCCTTCCTTTGGGGGCACTTTTGGATGGGCGAATGGGGCTCGTAACACATTTTCTGTGGCCCGAGCTTTCAGTCGACTGCCAGGCGTGCTAGGGCTATCTTTAGGCTTGCGGTGAAAGAGTGAACCCTGAGGATCCAGTTGCATGTGGGGCTGCATAAAGGCTCCCCTGGGGAGTTCAGTTTTACCCAAAGCCTTCCTTTGGGGGCACTTCTGGATGGGCGAAAGGGGCTTGAAACGCTTTTTCTGTGGCCCGAGTTTTCAGTCTTCTGCCATGCTGGCTAGGGGTATATTTAGGGTTGCTCGTAAACAGTGAACCCGGAGAGTCCAGTTGCATGTGGGGCTGCATAAAGGCTCCCCTGGGGAGTTCAGTTGTACCCAAAGCCTTCCTTTGGGGGCACTTCTGGATGGGCGAAAGGGGCTTGAAACGCTTTTTCTGTGGCCCGAGTTTTCAGTCTTCTGCCATGCTGGCTACGGTTATATTTAGGGTTGCTGTAAAGAGCGAATACGGAGGGTCCAGTTGCATGTGGGGCTGCATAAAGGCTCCCCTGGGGAGTTCAGATGTACCCAAAGCCTTCCTTTGGGGGCACTTTTGGATGGGCGAATGGGGCTCGTAACACATTTTCTGTGGCCCGAGCTTTCAGTCGACTGCCAGGCGTGCTAGGGCTATCTTTAGGCTTGCGGTGAAAGAGTGAACCCTGAGGATCCAGTTGCATGTGGGGCTGCATAAAGGCTCCCCTGGGGAGTTCAGTTTTACCCAAAGCCTTCCTTTGGGGGCACTTCTGGATGGGCGAATTAGGCTTTTAACGCATTTTCTGGGGCCCGAGTTTTCAGTCGACTGCCAGGCGGGCCAGGGCTATATTTAGGGTTGCTGTGAAAGAGCGAATACGGAGGGTCCAGTTGCATGTGGGGCTGCGTAAAGGCTCCCCTGGGGAGTTCAGTTGTACCCAAAGCCTTCCTTTGGGGGCACATTTGGATGGGCGAATTAGGCTTTTAACGCATTTTCTGAGGCCCGAGTTTTCAGTCTACTGCCGTGGTGGCTAGGGGTATATTTAGGGTTGCTGTGAAAGAGTGAACCCGGAGGGTCCAGTTGCATGTGGGGCTGCATAAAGGCTCCCCTGGGGAGTTCACTTGTACCCAAAGCCTTCCTTTGGGGGCACTTTTGGATGGTCGAATGGGGCTTGTAGCACGTTTTCTGGGGCCCGATTTTTCAGTCGTCTGCCATGCGGGCCAGGGTTATATTTAGGGTTGCTGTGAAAGAGCGAATACGGAGGGTCCAGTTGCATGTGGGGCTGCATAAAGACTCCCCTGGGGAGTTCAGTTGTACCCAAAGCCTTCCTTTGGGGGCACTTCTGGATGGGCGAATGGGGCTCGTAACACATTTTCTGTGGCCCGAGCTTTCAGTCGACTGCCAGGCGTGCTAGGGCTATATTTAGGCTTGCGGTGAAAGAGTGAACCCGGAGGGTCCAGTTGCATGTGGGGCTGCATAAAGGCTCCCCTGGGGAGTTCACTTGTACCCAAAGCCTTCCTTTGGGGGCACTTCTGGATGGGTGAATGGGGCTTGAAACGCATTTTCTGGAGCCCGAGTTTTCAGTCTTCTGCCATGCTGGCTAGGGGTATATTTAGGGTTGCTCGTAAACAGTGAACAAGGAGGGTCCAGTTGCATGTGGGGCTGCGTTAAGGCTCCCCTGGGGAGTTCACTTGTACCCAAAGCCTTCCTCTGGGGGCACTTTTGGATGGTCGAATTAGACTTTTAACGCTTTTTCTGTGGCCCGAGTTTTCAGTCGACTGCCAGGCGGGCCAGGGCTATATTTAGGGTTGCTGTGAAAGAGTGAACCCGGAGGGTCCTGTTGCATGTGGGGCTGCATAAAGGCTCCCCTGGGGAGTTCAGTTGTACACAAAGCCTTCCTTTGGGGGCACTTCTGGATGGGTGAATGGGGCTTGAAACGCATTTTCTGGAGCCCGAGTTTTCAGTCTTCTGCCATGCTGGCTAGGGGTATATTTAGGGTTGCTCGTAAACAGTGAACAAGGAGGGTCCAGTTGCATGTGGGGCTTCATAAAGGCTCCCCTGGGGAGTTCAGTTGTACCCAAAGCCTTCCTTTGGGGGCACTTCTTGATGGGCGAAAGGGGCTTGAAACGCTTTTTCTGTGGCCCGAGTTTTCAGTCTTCTGCCATGCTGGCTAGGGATATATTTAGGGTTGCTGTAAAGAGCGAACACGGAGGGTCCAGTTGCATGTGGGGCTGCATAAAGGCTCCCCTGGGGAGTTCACTTGTACCCAAAGCCTTCCTCTGGGGGCACTTCTGGATGGGCGAATGGGGCTCGTAACAAATTTTCTGTGTCTCGAACTTTCAGTTGACTTCCAGGCGTGCTAGGGCTATATTTAGGCTTGCGGTGAAAGAGTGAATACGGAGGGTCCAGTTGCATGTGGGGCTGCATAAAGGCTCCCCTGGGGAGTTCACTTGTACCCAAAGCCTTCCTCTGGGGGCACTTTTGGATGGGTGAATGGGGCTTGAAACGCATTTTCTGGAACCCGAGCTTTCAGTATTCTGCCATGGAGGCTAGGGATATATTTAGGGTTGCTGTGAAAGAGCGAACACGGAGGGTCCAGTTGCATGTGGGGCTGCATAAAGGCTCCCCTGGGGAGTTCACTTGTACCCAAAGCCTTCCTTTGGGGGCACTTTTGGATGGTCGAATTAGACTTTTAACGCTTTTTCTGTGGCCCGAGTTTTCAGTCGACTGCCAGGCGGGCCAGGGCTATATTTAGGGTTGCTGTGAAAGAGTGAACCCGGAGGGTCCAGTTGCATGTGGGGCTGCATAAAGGCTCCCCTGGGGAGTTCAGTTGTACACAAAGCATTCCTTTGGGGGCACTTCTGGATGGGTGAATGGGGCTTGAAACGCATTTTCTGGAGCCCGAGTTTTCAGTCTTCTGCCATGGTGGCTAGGGGTATATTTAGGGTTGCTCGTAAACAGTGAAAAAGGAGGGTCCAGTTGCATGTGGGGCTTCATAAAGGCTCCCCTGGGGAGTTCACTTGTACCCAAAGCCTTCCTTTGGGGGCACTTCTAGAAGTGTGAAAGGGGCTTGAAACGCTTTTTCTGTGGCCCGAGTTTTCAGTCTTCTGCCATGCTGGCTAGGTTTATATTTAGGGTTGCTGTAAAGAGCGAACACGGAGGGTCCAGTTGCATGTGGGGCTGCGTAAAGGCTCCCCTGGGGAGTTCAGATGTACCCAAAGCCTTCCTTTGGGGGCACTTTTGGATGGGCGAATGGGGCTCGTAACACATTTTCTGTGGCCCGAGCTTTCAGTCGACTGCCAGGCAGGCCAGGGCTATATTTAGGCTTGCGGTGAAAGAGTGAACCCGGAGGGTCCAGTTGCATGTGGGGCTGCATAAAGGCTCCCCTGGGGAGTTCACTTGTACCCAAAGCCTTCCTTTGGGGGCACTTCTTGATGGGTGAATGGGGCTTGAAACGCATTTTCTGGAGCCCGAGTTTTCAGTCTTCTGCCATGGTGCATAGGGGTATATTTAGGGTTGCTCGTAAACAGTGAACAAGGAGGGTCCAGTTGCATGTGGGGCTGCATAAAGGCTCCCCTGGGGAGTTCAGTTGTACCCAAAGTCTTCCTTTGGGGGCACTTTTGGATGGTCGAATGGGGCTTGTAGCACGTTTTCTGGGGCCCGATTTTTCAGTCGTCTACCATGTGGGCCAGGGTTATATTTAGGGTTGCTGAGAAAGAGCGAATACGGAGGGTCCAGTTGCATGTGGGGCTGCATAAAGGCTCCCCTGGGGAGTTCAGTTTTACCCAAAGCCTTCCTTTGGGGGCACTTTTGGATGGGCGAATGGGGCTCGTAACACATTTTCTGTGGCCCGAGCTTTCAGTCGACTGCCAGGCGTGCTAGGGCTATATTTAGGCTTGCGGTGAAAGAGTGAACCCGGAGGGTCCAGTTGCATGTGGGGCTGCATAAAGGCTCCCCTGGGGAGTTCACTTGTACCCAAAGCCTTCCTTTGGGGGCACTTCTGGATGGGTGAATGGGGCTTGAAACGCATTTTCTGGAGCCCGAGTTTTCAGTCTTCTGCCATGCTGGCTAGGGGTATATTTAGGGTTGCTCGTAAAGAGTGAACAAGGAGGGTCCAGTTGCATGTGGGGCTGCATAAAGGCTCCCCTGGGGAGTTCAGTTGTACCCAAAGCCTTCCTCTGGGGGCACTTTTGGATGAGCGAATTAGGCTTTTAGTGCATTTTCTGGGTCCCGAGTTTTCAGTCGACTGCCAGGCGGGCCAGGGATATATTTAGGGTTGCTGTGAAAGAGCGAATATGGAGGGTCCAGTTGCATGTGGGGCTGCGTTAAGGCTCCCCTGGGGAGTCCAGTTGTACCCAAAGCCTTCCTTTGGGGGCACTTTGGGATGGTCCAAGGGGAATCGCAATGCATTTTCTGAGGCCCGCTTTTTCAGTCTTCTCCCATTTCGCCGAGGGCTATATTTAGGCTTGCGGTGAAAGAGTGAACCCGGAGGGTCCAGTTGCATGTGGGGCTGCATAAAGGCTCCCCTGGGGAGTTCACTTGTACCCAAAGCCTTCCTTTGGGGGCACTTCTGGATGGGTGAATGGGGCTTGAAACGCATTTTCTGGAGCCCGAGTTTTCAGTCTTCTGCCATGCTGGCTAGGGGTATATTTAGGGTTGCTCGTAAACAGTGAACAAGGAGGGTCCAGTTGCATGTGGGGCTGCATAAAGGCTCCCCTGGGGAGTTCAGTTGTACCCAAAGCCTTCTTTTGGGGGCACTTCTGGATGGGCGAATTAGGCTTTTAACGCATTTTCTGTGGCCCGAGTTTTCAGTTTTCTGCCATGCTGGCTAGTGTTATATTTAGGGTTGCTTGTAAACAGCGATCACGGGGGGTCCAGTTGCATATGGGCCTGCATAAAGACTCCCCTGGGGAGTTCAGTTGTACCCAAAGCCTTCCTTTGGGGGCACTTTTGGATGGTCGAATGGGGCTTGTAGCACGTTTTCTGGGGCCCGATTTTTCAGTCGTCTGCCATGCGGGCCAGGGTTATCTTTAGGCTTGCGGTGAAAGAGTGAACCCGGAGGGTCCAGTTGCATGTGGGGCTGCATAAAGGCTCCCCTGGGGAGTTCACTTGTACCCAAAGCCTTCCTTTGGGGGCACTTCTGGATGGGTGAATGGGGCTTGAAACGCATTTTCTGGAGCCCGAGTTTTCAGTCTTCTGCCATGCTGGCTAGGGGTATATTTAGGGTTGCTCGTAAACAGTGAACAAGGAGGGTCCAGTTGCATGTGGGGCTGCGTAAATGCTCCCCTGGGGAGTTCAGCTGTACCCAAAGCCTTCCTCTGGGGGCACTTTTGGATGGGCGAATTAGGCTTTTAGTGCATTTTCTGGGGCCCGAGTTTTCAGTCGACTGCCAGGCGGGCCAGGGCTATATTTAGGGTTGCTGTGAAAGAGCGAATACGGAGGGTCCAGTTGCATGTGGGGCTGCGTTAAGGCTCCCCTGGGGAGTCCAGTTGTACCCAAAGCCTTCCTTTGGGGGCACTTTGGGATGGTCCAAGGGGAATCGCAATGCGTTTTCTGAGGCCCGCTTTTTCAGTCTTATCCCATTGCGCCGAGGGCTATATTTAAGCTTGCGGTGAAAGAGTGAACCCGGAGGGTCCAGTTGCATGTGGGGCTGCATAAAGGCTCCCCTGGGGAGTCCAGATGTACCCAAAACCTTCCTTTGGGGGCACTTTTGGATGGGCGTATTACGCTTTTAACGTATTTTCTGTGGCCCAAGTTTTCAGTCGACTGCCATGCGGTCCAGGGCTATATTTAGGGTTGCTGTGAAAGAGCGAATACGGAGGGTCCAGTTGCATGTGGGGCTGCATAAAGACTCCCCTGGGGAGTCCAGTTGTACCCAAAGCCTTCCTTTGGGGGCACTTTGGGATGGTCCAAGGGGAATCGCAATGCGTTTTCTGAGGCCCGCTTTTTCAGTCTTCTCCCATTGCGCCGAGGGCTATATATAGGCTTGCGGGGAAAGAGTGAACCCGGAGGGTCCAGTTGCATGTGGGGCTGCATAAAGGCTCCCCTGGGGAGTTCACTTGTACCCAAAGCCTTCCTTTGGGGGCACTTCTGGATGGGTGAATGGGGCTTGAAACGCATTTTCTGGAGCCTGAGTTTTCAGTCTTCTGCCATGCTGGCTAGGGGTATATTTAGGGTTGCTCGTAAACAGTGAACCCGGAGAGTCCAGTTGCATGTGGGGCTGCATAAAGGCTCCCCTGGGGAGTTCAGTTGTACCCAAAGCCTTCCTTTGGGGGCACTTCTGGATGGGCGAAAGGGGCTTGAAACGCTTTTTCTGGGGCCCGAGTTTTCAGTCTTCTGCCATGCTGGCTAGGGTTATATTTAGGGTTGCTGTAAAGAGCGAATACGGAGGGTCCAGTTGCATGTGGGGCTGCATAAAGGCTCCCCTGGGGAGTTCAGATGTACCCAAAGCCTTCCTTTGGGGGCACTTTTGGATGGGCGAATGGGGCTCGTAACACATTTTCTGTGGCCCGAGCTTTCAGTCGACTGCCAGGCGTGCTAGGGCTATATTTAGGCTTGCGGTGAAAGAGTGAACCCGGAGGGTCCAGTTGCATGTGGGGCTGCATAAAGGCTCCCCTGGGGAGTTCACTTGTACCCAAAGCCTTCCTTTGGGGGCACTTCTGGATGGGTGAATGGGGCTTGAAACGCATTTTCTGGAGCCCGAGTTTTCAGTCTTCTGCCATGCTGGCTAGGGGTATATTTAGGGTTGCTCGTAAACAGTGAACAAGGAGGGTCCAGTTGCATGTGGGGCTGCGTAAAGGCTCCCCTGGGGAGTTCAGTTGTACCCAAAGCCTTCCTCTGGGGGCACTTTTGGATGGGCGAATTAGGCTTTTAGTGCATTTTCTGGGGCCCGAGTTTTCAGTCGACTGCCAGGCGGGCCAGGGCTATATTTAGGGTTGCTGTGAAAGAGCGAATACGGAGGGTCCAGTTGCATGTGGGGCTGCGTTAAGGCTCCCCTGGGGAGTCCAGTTGTACCCAAAGCCTTCCTTTGGGGGCACTTTTGGATGGTCCAAGGGGAATCGCAATGCGTTTTCTGAGGCCCGCTTTTTCAGTCTTCTCCCATTGCGCCGAGGGCTATATTTAGGCTTGCGGGGAAAGAGTGAACCCGGAGGGTCCAGTTGCATGTGGGGCTGCATAAAGGCTCCCCTGGGGAGTTCAGATGTACCCAAAGCCTTCCTTTGGGGGCACTTTTGGATGGGCGAATGGGGCTCGTAACACATTTTCTGTGGCCCGAGCTTTCAGTCGACTGCCAGGCGTGCTAGGGCTATATTTAGGCTTGCAGTGAAAGAGTGAACCCGGAGGGTCCAGTTGCATGTCGGGCTGCGTTAAGGCTCCCCTGGGGAGTTCAGTTGTACCCAAAGCCTTCCTATGGGGGCACTTCTGGATGGGCGAATTAGGCTTTTAGTGCATTTTCTGGGGCCCGAGTTTTCAGTCGACTGCCAGGCGGGCCAGGGCTATATTTAGGGTTGCTGTGAAAGAGCAAATACGGAGGGTCCAGTTGCATGTGGGGCTGCGTTAAGGCTCCCCTAGGGAGTCCAGTTGTACCCAAAGCCTTCCTCTGGGGTCACTTTTGGATGGGCGAATTAGGCTTTTAACGCATTTTCTGGGGCCCGAGTTTTCAGTCGACTACCAGGCAGGCCAGGGCTATATTTAGGGTTGCTGTGAAAGAGCGAATACGGAGGGTCCAGTTGCATGTGGGGCTGCATAAAGGCTCCCCTGGGGAGTTCAGTTGTACCCAAAGCCTTCCTTTGGGGGCACTTCTGGATGGGTGAATGGGGCTTGAAACGCTTTTTCTGTGGTCCGAGTTTTCAGTTTTCTGCCATGCTGGCTACTCATATATTTAGGGTTGCTTATAAACAGCGAACACAGGGGGTCCAGTTGCGTATGGGCCTACATAAAGGCTCCCCTGGGGAGTTCAGTTGTACCCAAAGCCTTCCTTGGGGGCACATTTGGATGGTCAAATGGGGCTTGTAGCACGTTTTCTGGGGCCCGATTTTTAAGTCGTCTGCCATGCGGGCCAGGGTTATATTTAGGGTTGCTGTGAAAGAGTGAATACGGAGGGTCCAGTTGCATGTGGGGCTGCATAAAGGCTCCCCTGGGGAGTTCACTTGTACCCAAAGCCTTCCTTTGGGGGCACTTCTGGATGGGCGAAAGGGGCTTGAAACGCTTTTTCTGTGGCCCGAGTTTTCAGTCTTCTGCCATGCTGGCTAGGGTTATATTTAGGGTTGCTGTAAAGAGCGAACACGGAGGGTCCAGTTGCATGTGGGGCTGCATAAAGGCTCCCCTGGGGAGTTCAGTTGTACCCAAAGCCTTCCTCTGGGGGCACTTTTGGATGGGCGAATTAGGCTTTTAGTGCATTTTCTGGGTCCCGAGTTTTCAGTCGACTGCCAGGCGGGCCAGGGCTATATTTAGGGTTGCTGTGAAAGAGCGAATACGGAGGGTCCAGTTGCATGTGGGGCTGCGTTAAGGCTCCCCTGGGGAGTCCAGTTGTACCCATAGCCTTCCTTTGGGAGCACTTTGGGATGGTCCAAGGGGAATCGCAATGCGTTTTCTGAGGCCCGCTTTTTCAGACTTCTCCCATTGCGCCGAGGGCTATATTTAGGCTTGCGGTGAAAGAGTGAACCCGGAGGGTCCAGTTGCATGTGGGGCTGCATAAAGGCTCCCCTGGGGAGTTCACTTGTACCCAAAGCCTTCCTTTGGGGGCACTTCTGGATGGGTGAATGGGGCTTGAAACGCATTTTCTGGAGCCCGAGTTTTCAGTCTTCTGCCATGGTGGCTAGGGTTATATTTAGGGTTGCTGTAAAGAGCGAACACGGAGGGTCCAGTGGCATGTGGGGCTGCGTTAAGGCTCCCCTGGGGAGTTCACTTGTACCCAAAGCCTTCCTTTGGGGGCACTTTTGGATGGGCGAAAGGGGCTTGAAACGCATTTTCTGGGGCCCGAGTTTTCAGTCGACTGCCTGGCGGGCCAGGGTTATATTTAGGGTTGCTGTGAAAGAGCGAATACGGAGGGTCCAGTAGCATGTGGGGCTGCGTTAAGGCTCCCCTGGGGAGTTCACTTGTACCCAAAGCCTTCCTCTGGGGGCACTTTTGGATGGGCGAATTAGGCTTTAACGCTTTTTCTGTGGCCCGAGTTTTCAGTCGACTGCCAGGCGTGCTAGGGGTATATTTAGGGTTCCGGTGAAAGAGTGAACGCGGAGGGTCCAGTTGCATGTGGGGCTGCATAAAGGCTCCCCTGGGGAGTTCACTTGTACCCAAAGAGTTCCTTTGGGGGCACTTCTTGATGGGTGAATGGGGCTTGAAACGCATTTTCTGGAGCCCGAGTTTTCAGTCTTCTGCCATGGTGGCTAGGGGTATATTTAGGGTTGCTCGTAAACAGTGAACTATGAGGGTCCAGTTGCATGTGGGGCTGCATAAAGGCTCCCCTGGGGAGTTCAGTTGTACACAAAGCCTTCCTTTGGGGGCACTTCTGGATGGGTGAATGGGGCTTGAAACGCATTTTCTGGAGCCCGAGTTTTCAGTCTTCTGCCATGCTGGCTAGGGGTATATTTAGGGTTGCTCGTAAACAGTGAACAAGGAGGGTCCAGTTGCATGTGGGGCTGCATAACGGCTCCCCTGGGGAGTTCAGTTGTACACAAAGCCTTCCTTTGGCGGCACTTCTTGATGGGCGAAAGGGGCTTGAAACGCTTTTTCTGTGGCCCGAGTTTTCAGTCTTCTGCCATGCTGGCTAGGGTTATATTTAGGGTTGCTGTAAAGAGCGAACACGGAGGGTGCAGTTGCATGTGGGGCTGCGTAAAGGCTCCCCTGGGGAGTTCACTTGTACCCAAAGCCTTCCTTTGGGGGCACTTCTGGATGGGCGAATGGGGCTCGTAACACATTTTCTGTGGCCCGAGCTTTCAGTCGACTGCCAGGCGTGCTAGGGCTATATTTAGGGTTGCTGTGAAAGAGCGAATACGGAGGGTCCAGTTGCATGTGGGGCTGCGTTAAGACTCCCCTGGGGAGTCCAGTTGTACCCAAAGCCTTCCTTTGGGGGCACATTTGGATGGGCGAATTAGGCTTTTAACGCATTTTCTGAGGCTTGAGTTTTCAGTCGACTGCCAGGCGGGCCAGGGCTATATTTAGGGTTGCGGTGAAAGAGTGAACGAGGAGAGTCCAGTTGCATGTGGGGCTGCATAAAGGCTCCCCTGGGGAGTTCACTTGTACCCAAAGCCTTCCTTTGGGGGCACTTCTGGATGGGTGAATGGGGCTTGAAACGCATTTTCTGGAGCCCGAGTTTTCAGTCTTCGGCCATGCTGGCTAGGGTTCTATTTAGGGTTGCTGTGAAAGAGCGAACACGGAGGGTCCAGTTGCATGTGGGGCTGCGTTAAGGCTCCCCTGGGGAGTTCAGATGTACCCAAAGCCTTCCTTTGGGGGCACTTCTGGATGGGCGAATGGGGCTCGTAACACATTTTCTGTGGCTCGAACTTTCAGTCGACTGCCAGGCGTGCTAGGGCTATATTTAGGCTTGCGGTGAAAGAGTGAACCCGGAGGGTCCAGTTGCATGTGGGGCTGCATAAAGGCTCCCCTGGGGGGTTCACTTTTACCCAAAGCCTTCCTTTGGGGGCACTTCTGGATGGGCGAATTAGGCTTTTAACGCATTTTCTGGGGCCCGAGTTTTCAGTCTTCTGCCATGCTGGCTAGGGTTATATTTAGGGTTGCTCGTAAACAGTGAACAAGGAGGGTCCAGTTGCATGTGGGGCTGCGTAAAGGCTCCCCTGGGGAGTTCAGTTGTACCCAAAGCCTTCCTCTGGGGGCACTTTTGGATGGGCGAATTAGGCTTTTAACGCATTTTCTGGGGCCCGAGTTTTCAGTCGACTGCCAGGCGGGCCAGGGTTATATTTAGGGTTGCTGTGAAAGAGTAAACCCGGAGGGTCCAGTTGCATGTGGGGCTGCATAAAGGCTCCCCTGGGGAGTTCACTTGTACCCAAAGCCTTCCTTTGGGGGCACTTCTGGATGGGCGAAAGGGGCTTGAAACGCATTTTCTGTGGCCCGAGTTTTCAGTCGACTGCCAGGCGTGCTAGGGCTATATTTAGGCTTGCGGTGAAAGAGTGAACCCTGAGGATCCAGTTGCATGTGGGGCTGCATAAAGGCTCCCCTGGGGAGTTCAGTTTTACCCAAAGCCTTCCTTTGGGGGCACTTCTGGATGGGCGAATTAGGCTTTTAACGCATTTTCTGGGGCCCGAGCTTTCAGTCGACTGCCAGGCGGGCCAGGGCGATATTTAGGGTTGCTGTGAAAGAGTAAACCCGGAGGGTCCAGTTGCATGTGGGGCTGCGTAAAGGCTCCCCTGGGGAGTTCAGTTGTACCCAAAGCCTTCCTTTGGGGGCACATTTGGATGGGCGAATTAGGCTTTTAACGCATTTTCTGAGGCCCGAGTTTTCAGTCTACTGCCAGGCAGGCCAGGGCAATATTTAGGGTTGCTGTGAAAGAGTGAACCCGGAGGGTCCAGTTGCATGTGGGGCTGCATAAAGGCTCCCCTGGGGAGTTCAGTTGTACCCAAAGCCTTCCTTTGGGGGCACTTTTGGATGGTCGAATGGGGCTTGTAGCACGTTTTCTGGGGCCCGATTTTTCAGTCGTCTGCCATGCAGGCCAGGGTTATATTTAGGGTTGCTGTGAAAGAGCGAATACGGAGGGTCCAGTTGCATGTGGGGCTGCATAAAGACTCCCCTGGGGAGTTCAGTTGTACCCAAAGCCTTCCTTTGGGGGCACTTCTGGATGGGCGAATGGGGCTCGTAACACATTTTCTGTGGCCCGAGCTTTCAGTCGACTGCCAGGCGGGCCAGGGCGATATTTAGGGTTGCTGTGAAAGAGTAAACCCGGAGGGTCCAGTTGCATGTGGGGCTGCGTAAAGGCTCCCCTGGGGAGTTCAGTTGTACCCAAAGCCTTCCTTTGGGGGCACATTTGGATGGGCGAATTAGGCTTTTAACGCATTTTCTGAGGCTTGAGTTTTCAGTCGACTGCCAGGCGGGCCAGGGCTATATTTAGGGTTGCGGTGAAAGAGTGAACGAGGAGAGTCCAGTTGCATGTGGGGCTGCATAAAGGCTCCCCTGGGGAGTTCACTTGTACCCAAAGCCTTCCTTTGGGGGCACTTCTGGATGGGTGAATGGGGCTTGAAACGCATTTTCTGGAGCCCGAGTTTTCAGTCTTCGGCCATGCTGGCTAGGGTTCTATTTAGGGTTGCTGTGAAAGAGCGAACACGGAGGGTCCAGTTGCATGTGGGGCTGCGTTAAGGCTCCCCTGGGGAGTTCAGATGTACCCAAAGCCTTCCTTTGGGGGCACTTCTGGATGGGCGAATGGGGCTCGTAACACATTTTCTGTGGCTCGAACTTTCAGTCGACTGCCAGGCGTGCTAGGGCTATATTTAGGCTTGCGGTGAAAGAGTGAACCCGGAGGGTCCAGTTGCATGTGGGGCTGCATAAAGGCTCCCCTGGGGGGTTCACTTTTACCCAAAGCCTTCCTTTGGGGGCACTTCTGGATGGGCGAATTAGGCTTTTAACGCATTTTCTGGGGCCCGAGTTTTCAGTCTTCTGCCATGCTGGCTAGGGTTATATTTAGGGTTGCTCGTAAACAGTGAACAAGGAGGGTCCAGTTGCATGTGGGGCTGCGTAAAGGCTCCCCTGGGGAGTTCAGTTGTACCCAAAGCCTTCCTCTGGGGGCACTTTTGGATGGGCGAATTAGGCTTTTAACGCATTTTCTGGGGCCCGAGTTTTCAGTCGACTGCCAGGCGGGCCAGGGTTATATTTAGGGTTGCTGTGAAAGAGTAAACCCGGAGGGTCCAGTTGCATGTGGGGCTGCATAAAGGCTCCCCTGGGGAGTTCACTTGTACCCAAAGCCTTCCTTTGGGGGCACTTCTGGATGGGCGAAAGGGGCTTGAAACGCATTTTCTGTGGCCCGAGTTTTCAGTCGACTGCCAGGCGTGCTAGGGCTATATTTAGGCTTGCGGTGAAAGAGTGAACCCTGAGGATCCAGTTGCATGTGGGGCTGCATAAAGGCTCCCCTGGGGAGTTCAGTTTTACCCAAAGCCTTCCTTTGGGGGCACTTCTGGATGGGCGAATTAGGCTTTTAACGCATTTTCTGGGGCCCGAGCTTTCAGTCGACTGCCAGGCGGGCCAGGGCGATATTTAGGGTTGCTGTGAAAGAGTAAACCCGGAGGGTCCAGTTGCATGTGGGGCTGCGTAAAGGCTCCCCTGGGGAGTTCAGTTGTACCCAAAGCCTTCCTTTGGGGGCACATTTGGATGGGCGAATTAGGCTTTTAACGCATTTTCTGAGGCCCGAGTTTTCAGTCTACTGCCAGGCAGGCCAGGGCAATATTTAGGGTTGCTGTGAAAGAGTGAACCCGGAGGGTCCAGTTGCATGTGGGGCTGCATAAAGGCTCCCCTGGGGAGTTCAGTTGTACCCAAAGCCTTCCTTTGGGGGCACTTTTGGATGGTCGAATGGGGCTTGTAGCACGTTTTCTGGGGCCCGATTTTTCAGTCGTCTGCCATGCAGGCCAGGGTTATATTTAGGGTTGCTGTGAAAGAGCGAATACGGAGGGTCCAGTTGCATGTGGGGCTGCATAAAGACTCCCCTGGGGAGTTCAGTTGTACCCAAAGCCTTCCTTTGGGGGCACTTCTGGATGGGCGAATGGGGCTCGTAACACATTTTCTGTGGCCCGAGCTTTCAGTCGACTGCCAGGCGTGCTAGGGCTATATTTAGGCTTGCGGTGAAAGAGTGAACCCGGAGGGTCCAGTTGCATGTGGGGCTGCATAAAGGCTCCCCTGGGGAGTTCAGTTGTACACAAAGCCTTCCTTTGGGGGCACTTCTGGATGGGTGAATGGGGCTTGAAACGCATTTTCTGGAGCCCGAGTTTTCAGTCTTCTGCCATGCTGGCTAGGGGTATATTTAGGGTTGCTCGTAAACAGTGAACAAGGAGGGTCCAGTTGCATGTGGGGCTGCATAAAGGCTCCCCTGGGGAGTTCAGTTGTACCCAAAGCCTTCCTCTGGGGGCACTTTTGGATGGGCTAATTAGGCTTTTAATGCATTTTCTGGGGCCCGAGTTTTCAGTCGACTGCCAGGCGGGCCAGGGTAACATTTAGGGTTGCTGTGAAAGAGCGAATACGGAGGGTCCAGTGGCATGTGGGGCTGCGTTAAGGCTCCCCTGGGGAGTTCAGTTTTACCCAAAGCCTTCCTCTGGGGGCACTTTTGGATGGTCGAATTAGACTTTTAAGGCTTTTTCTGTGGCCCGAGTTTTCAGTCGACTGCCAGGCGGGCCAGGGCTATATTTAGGGTTGCTGTGAAAGAGTGAACCCGGAGGGTCCAGTTGCATGTGGGGCTGCATAAAGGCTCCCCTGGGGAGTTGACTTGTACCCAGAGCCTTCCTTTCGGGGCACTTCTGGATGGGTGAATGGGGCTTGAAACGCTTTTTCTGTGGCCCGAGTTTTCAGTTTTCTGCCATGCTGGCTAGTGTTATATTTAGGGTTGCTTGTAAAAAGCGAACACGGGGGGTCCAATTGCGTATGGGCCTGCATAAAGGCTCCCCTGGGGAGTTCAGTTGTACCCAAAGCCTTCCTTTGGGGGCACTTTTGGATGGTCGAATGGGGCTTGTAGCACGTTTTCTGGGGCCCGATTTTTCAGTCGTCTGCCATGCGGGCCAGGGTTATATTTAGGGTTGCTGTGAAAGAGCGAACACGGAGGGTCCAGTTGCATGTGGGGCTGCATAAAGGCTCCCCTGGGGAGTTCACTTGTACCCAAAGCGTTCCTTTGGGGGCACTTCTGGATGGGCGAATGGGGCTCGTAACACATTTTCTGTGGCCCGAGCTTTCAGTCGACTGCCAGGCGTGCTAGGGCTATATTTAGGCTTGCGGTGAAAGAGTGAACCCGGAGGGTCCAGTTGCATGTGGGGCTGCATAAAGGCTCCCCTGGGGAGTTCAGTTGTACCCAAAGCCTTCCTTTGGGGGCACTTCTGGATGGGTGAATGGGGCTTGAAACGCATTTTCTGGAGCCCGAGTTTTCAGTCTTCTGCCATGCTGGCTAGGGGTATATTTAGGGTTGCTAGTAAACAGTGAACAAGGAGGGTCCAGTTGCATGTGGGGCTGCATAAAGGCTCCCCTGGGGAGTTCAGTTGTACACAAAGCCTTCCTTTGGGGGCACTTCTGGATGGGTGAATGGGGCTTGAAACGCATTTTCTGGGGCCGAGATTTCAGTCTTCTGCCATGCTGGCTAGGGGTATATTTAGGGTTGCTCGTAAACAGTGAACTATGAGGGTCCAGTTGCATGTGGGGCTTCATAAAGGCTCCCCTGGGGAGTTCAGTTGTACCCAAAGCCTTCCTTTGGGGGCACTTCTTGATGGGCGAAAGGGGCTTGAAACGCTTTTTCTGTGGCCCGAGTTTTCAGTCTTCTGCCATGCTGGCTAGGGATATATTTAGGGTTGCTGTAAAGAGCGAACACGGAGGGTCCAGTTGCATGTGGGGCTGCATAAAGGCTCCCCTGGGGAGTTCACTTGTACCCAAAGCCTTCCTTTGGGGGCACTTCTGGATAGGCGAATGGGGCTCGTAACACATTTTCTGTGGCTCGAACTTTCAGTTGACTTCCAGGCGTGCTAGGGCTATATTTAGGCTTGCGGTGAAAGAGTGAACCCGGAGGGTCCAGTTGCATGTGGGGCTGCATAAAGGCTCCCCTGGGGAGTTCAGTTGTACCCAAAGCCTTCCTTTGGGGGCACTTCTAGAAGTGTGAAAGGGGCTTGAAACGCTTTTTCTGTGGCCCGAGTTTTCAGTCTTCTGCCATGCTGGCTAGTGTTATATTTAGGGTTGCTGTAAAGAGCGAACACGGAGGGTCCAGTTGCATGTGGGGCTGCGTAAAGGCTGCCCTGGGGAGTTCAGATGTACCCAAAGCCTTCCTTTGGGGGCACTTTTGGATGGGCGAATGGGGCCCGTAACACATTTTCTGTGGCCCGAGCTTTCAGTCGACTGCCAGGCGTGCTAGGGCTATATTTAGGCTTGCGGTGAAAGAGTGAACCCGGAGGGTCCAGTTGCATGTGGGGCTGCATAAAGGCTCCCCTGGGGAGTTCACTTGTACCCAAAGCCTTCCTTTGGGGGCACTTCTGGATGGGTGAATGGGGCTTGAAACGCATTTTCTGGAGCCCGAGTTTTCAGTCTTCTGCCATGCTGGCTAGGGGTATATTTAGGGTTGCTCGTAAAGAGTGAACAAGGAGGGTCCAGTTGCATGTGGGGCTGCATAAAGGCTCCCCTGGGGAGTTCAGTTGTACCCAAAGCCTTCCTTTGGGGGCACTTTTGGATACTCGAATGGGGCTTGTAGCACGTTTTCTGGGGCCCGATTTTTCAGTCGTCTACCATGTGGGCCAGGGTTATATTTAGGGTTGCTGTGAAAGAGCGAATACGGAGGGTCCAGTTGCATGTGGGGCTGCATAAAGGCTCCCCTGGGGAGTTCACTTGTACCCAAAGCCTTCCTTTGGGGGCACTTTTGGATGGGCGAATGGGGCTCGTAACACATTTTCTGTGGCCCGAGCTTTCAGTCGACTGCCAGGCGTGCTAGGGCTATATTTAGGCTTGCGGTGAAAGAGTGAACCCGGAGGGTCCAGTTGCATGTGGGGCTGCATAAAGGCTCCCCTGGGGAGTTCACTTGTACCGAAAGCCTTCCTTTGGGGGCACTTTTGGATGAGCGAATTAGGCTTTTAGTGCATTTTCTGGGGCCCGAGCTTTCAGTCGACTGCCAGGCGGGCCAGGGCTATATTTAGGGTTGCTGTGAAAGAGCGAATACGGAGGGTCCAGTTGCATGTGGGGCTGCGTTAAGGCTCCCCTGGGGAGTCCAGTTGTACCCAAAGCCTTCCTTTGGGGGCACTTTGGGATGGTCCAAGGGGAATCGCAATGCATTTTCTGAGGCCCGCTTTTTCAGTCTTCTCCCATTGCGCCGAGGGCTATATTTAGGCTTGCGGTGAAAGAGTGAACCCGGAGGGTCCAGTTGCATGTGGGGCTGCATAAAGGCTCCCCTGGGGAGTTCAGTTGTACCCAAAGCCTTCCTTTGGGGGCACTTCTGGATGGGTGAATGGGGCTTGAAACGCATTTTCTGGAGCCCGAGTTTTCAGTTTTCTGCCATGCTGGCTAGGGGTATATTTAGGGTTGCTCGTAAACAGTGAACAAGGAGGGTCCAGTTGCATGTGGGGCTGCATAAAGGCTCCCCTGGGGAGTTCAGTTGTACCCAAAGCCTTCTTTTGGGGGCACTTCTGGATGGGCGAATTAGGCTTTTAACGCATTTTCTGGGGCCCGAGTTTTCAGTTTTCTGCCATGCTGGCTAGTGTTATATTTAGGGTTGCTTGTAAACAGCGAACACGGGGGGTCCAGTTGCATATGGGCCTGCATAAAGACTCCCCTGGGGAGTTCAGTTGTACCCAAAGCCTTCCTTTGGGGGCACTTTTGGTTGTTCGAATGGGGCTTGTAGCACGTTTTCTGGGGCCCGATTTTTCAGTCGTCTGCCATGCGGGCCAGGGTTATATTTAGGGTTGCTGTGAAAGAGCGAATACGGAGGGTCCAGTTGCATGTGGGGCTGCATAAAGGCTCCCCTGGGGAGTTCACTTGTACCCAAAGCCTTCCTTTGGGGGCACTTTTGGATGGGCGAATGGGGCTCGTAACACATTTTCTGTGGCCCGAGCTTTCAGTCGACTGCCAGGCGTGCTAGGGCTATATTTAGGCTTGCGGTGAAAGAGTGAACCCGGAGGGTCCAGTTGCATGTGGGGCTGCAAAAAGGCTCCCCTGGGGAGTTCAGTTGTACCCAAAGCCTTCCTTTGGGGGCACTTCTGGATGGGTGAATGGGGCTTGAAACGCATTTTCTGGAGCCCGAGTTTTCAGTCTTCTGCCATGCTGGCTAGGGGTATATTTAGGGTTGCTCGTAAACAGTGAACAAGGAGGGTCCAGTTGCATGTGGGGCTGCATAAAGGCTCCCCTGGGGAGTTCAGTTGTACCCAAAGCCTTCCTCTGGGGGCACTTTTGGATGGGCGAATTAGGCTTTTAGTGCATTTTCTGGGGCCCGAGTTTTCAGTCGACTGCCAGGCGGGCCAGGGCTATATTTAGGGTTGCTGTGAAAGAGCGAATACGGAGGGTCCAGTTGCATGTGGGGCTGCGTTAAGGCTCCCCTGGGGAGTCCAGTTGTACCCAAAGCCTTCCTTTGGGGGCACTTTGGGATGGTCCAAGGGGAATCGCAATGCGTTTTCTGAGGCCCGCTTTTTCAGTCTTATCCCATTGCGCCGAGGGCTATATTTAAGCTTGCGGTGAAAGAGTGAACCCGGAGGGTCCAGTTGCATGTCGGGCTGCGTTAAGGCTCCCCTGGGGAGTCCAGATGTACCCAAAACCTTCCTTTGGGGGCACTTTTGGATGGGCGTATTAGGCTTTTAACGTATTTTCTGTGGACCAAGTTTTCAGTCGACTGCCAGGCGGGCCAGGGCTATATTTAGGGTTGCTGTGAAAGAGCGAATACGGAGGGTCCAGTTGCATGTGGGGCTGCATAAAGGCTCCCCTGGGGAGTCCAGTTGTACCCAAAGCCTTCCGTTGGGGGCACTTTGGGATGGTCCAAGGGGAATCGCAATGCCTTTTCTGAGGCCCGCTTTTTCAGTCTTCTCCCATTGCGCCGAGGGCTATATTTAGGCTTGCGGGGAAAGAGTGAACCCGGAGGGTCCAGTTGCATGTGGGGCTGCATAAAGGCTCCCCTGGGGAGTTCACTTGTACCCAAAGCCTTCCTTTGGGGGCACTTCTGGATGGGTGAATGGGGCTTGAAACGCATTTTCTGGAGCCCGAGTTTTCAGTCTTCTGCCATGGTGGCTAGGGGTATATTTAGGGTTGCTCGTAAACAGTGAACCCGAAGAGTCCAGTTGCATGTGGGGCTGCATAAAGGCTCCCCTGGGGAGTTCAGTTGTACCCAAAGCCTTCCTTTGGGGGCACTTCTGGATGGGCGAAAGGGGCTTGAAACGCTTTTTCTGTGGCCCGAGTTTTCAGTCTTCTGCCATGCTGGCTAGGGTTATATTTAGGGTTGCTGTAAAGAGCGAATACGGAGGGTCCAGTTGCATGTGGGGCTGCATAAAGGCTCCCCTGGGGAGTTCAGATGTACCCAAAGCCTTCCTCTGGGGGCACTTTTGGATGGGCGAATGGGGCTCGTAACACATTTTCTGTGGCCCGAGCTTTCAGTCGACTGCCAGGCGTGCTAGGGCTATATTTAGGCTTGCGGTGAAAGAGTGAACCCGGAGGGTCCAGTTGCATGTGGGGCTGCATAAAGGCTCCCCTGGGGAGTTCAGTTGTACCCAAAGCCTTCCTTTGGGGGCACTTCTGGATGGGTGAATGGGGCTTGAAACGCATTTTCTGGAGCCCGAGTTTTCAGTCTTCTGCCATGCTGGCTAGGGGTATATTTAGGGTTGCTCGTAAAGAGTGAACAAGGAGGGTCCAGTTGCATGTGGGGCTGCATAAAGGCTCCCCTGGAGAGTCCAGATGTACCCAAAACCTTCCTTTGGGGGCACTTTTGGATGGTCAAATGGGGCTTTTAATGCATTTTCTGTTGCCCAAGTTTTCAGTCGACTGCCAGGCGGGCCAGGGCTATATTTAGGGTTGCTGTGAAAGAGCGAATACGGAGGGTCCAGTTGCATGTGGGGCTGCGTTAAGGCTCCCCTGGGGAGTTCACTTGTACCCAAAGCCTTCCTTTGGGGGCACTTTGGGATGGTCCAAGGGGAATCGCAATGCGTTTTCTGAGGCCCGCTTTTTCAGTCTTCTCCCATTGCGCCGAGGGATATATTTAGGCTTGCGGGGAAAGAGTGAACCCGGAGGGACCAGTTGCATGTGGGGCTGCATAAAGGCTCCCCTGGGGAGTTCAGTTGTACCCAAAGCCTTCCTTTCGGGGCACTTCTAGATGGGTGAATGGGGCTTGAAACGCATTTTCTGGAGCCCGAATTTTCAGACTTATGCCATGGTGGCTAGGGGTATATTTAGGGTTGCTCGTAAACAGTGAACAAGGAGGGTCCAGTTGCATGTGGGGCTGCATAAAGGCTCCCCTGGGGAGTTCAGTTGTACCCAAAGCCTTCCTCTGGGGGCACTTTTGGATGGGCGAATTAGGCTTTTAGTGCATTTTCTGGGGCCCGAGTTTTCAGTCGACTGCCAGGCGGGCCAGGGCTATATTTAGGGTTGCTGTGAAAGAGCGAATACGGAGGGTCCAGTTGCATGTGGGGCTGCATAAAGGCTCCCCTGGGGAGTTCAGTTGTACCCAAAGCCTTCCTTTGGGGGCACTTCTGGATGGGTGAATGGGGCTTGAAACGCTTTTTCTGTGGTCCGAGTTTTCAGTTTTCTGCCATGCTGGCTACTCATATATTTAGGGTTGCTTATAAACAGCGAACACGGGGGGTCCAGTTGCGTATGGGCCTACATAAAGGCTCCCCTTGGGAGTTCAGTTGTACCCAAAGCCTTCCTTGGGGGCACTTTTGGATGGTCAAATGGGGCTTGTAGCACGTTTTCTGGGGCCCGATTTTTCAGTCGTCTGCCATGCGGGCCAGGGTTATATTTAGGGTTGCTGTGAAAGAGTGAATACGGAGGGTCCAGTTGCATGTGGGGCTGCATAAAGGCTCCCCTGGGGAGTTCACTTGTACCCAAAGCCTTCCTTTGGGGGCACTTCTGGATGGGCGAAAGGGGCTTGAAACGCTTTTTCTGTGGCCCGAGTTTTCAGTCTTCTGCCATGCTGGCTAGGGTTATATTTAGGGTTGCTGTAAAGAGCGAACACGGAGGGTCCAGTTGCATGTGGGGCTGCATAAAGGCTCCCCTGGGGAGTTCAGTTGTACCCAAAGCCTTCCTCTGGGGGCACTTTTGGATGGGCGAATTAGGCTTTTAGTGCATTTTCTGGGGCCCGAGTTTTCAGTCGACTGCCAGGCGGGCCAGGGCTATATTTAGGGTTGCTGTGAAAGAGCGAATACGGAGGGTCCAGTTGCATGTGGGGCTGCGTTAAGGCTCCCCTGGGGAGTTCAGTTGTACCCAAAGCCTTCCTTTGGGAGCACTTTGGGATGGTCCAATGGGAATCGCAATGCGTTTTCTGAGGCCCGCTTTGTCAGTCTTCTCCCATTACGCCGAGGGCTATATTTAGGCTTGCGGTGAAAGAGTGAACCCGGAGGGTCCAGTTGCATGTGGGGCTGCATAAAGGCTCCCCTGGGGAGTTCAGATGTACCCAAAGCCTTCCTCTGGGGGCACTTCTGGATGGGTGAATGGGCCTTGAAACGCATTTTCTGGAGCCCGAGTTTTCAGTTTTCTGCCATGGTGGCTAGGGGTATATTTAGGGTTGCTCGTAAACAGTGAACAAGGAGGGTCCAGTGGCATGTGGGGCTGCATAAAGGCTCCCCTGGGGAGTTCACTTGTACCCAAAGCCTTCCTTTGGGGGCACTTCTGGATGGGCGAATTAGGCTTTTAACGCATTTTCTGTGGCCCGAGTTTTCAGATTTCTGCCATGCTGGCTAGTGTTATATTTAGGGTTGCTTATAAACAGCGAACACGGGGGGTCCAGTTGCGTATGGGCCTGCATAAAGGCTCCCCTGGGGAGTTCAGTTTTACCCAAAGCCTTCCTTTGGGGGCACTTTTGGATGGTCGAATGGGGCTTGTAGCACGTTTTCTGGGGCCCGATTTTTCAGTCGTCTGCCATGCGGGCCAGGGTTATATTTAGGGTTGCTGTGAAAGAGCGAATACGGAGGGTCCAGTTGCATGTGGGGCTACATAAAGGCTCCCCTGGGGAGTTCAGATGTACCCAAAGCCTTCCTTTGGGGGCACTTTTGGATGGGCGAATCGGGCTCGTAACACATTTTCTGTGGCCCGAGCTTTCAGTCGACTGCCAGGCGTGCTAGGGCTATATTTAGGCTTGCGGTGAAAGAGTGAACCCGGAGGGTCCAGTTGCATGTGGGGCTGCATAAAGGCTCCCCTGGGGAGTTCACTTGTACCCAAAGCCTTCCTTTGGGGGCACTTCTGGATGGGTGAATGGGGCTTGAAACGCATTTTCTGGAGCCTGAGTTTTCAGTCTTCTGCCATGGTGGCTAGGGGTATATTTAGGGTTGCTCGTAAACAGTGAACAAGGAGGGTCCAGTTGCATGTGGGGCTGCGTAAAGGCTCCCCTGGGGAGTTCACTTGTACCCAAAGCCTTCCTCTGGGGGCACTTTTGGATGGGCGAATTAGGCTTTTAGTGCATTTTCTGGGGCCCGAGTTTTCAGTCGACTGCCAGGCGGGCCAGGGCTATATGTAGGGTTGCTGTGAAAGAGCGAATACGGAGGGTCCAGTTGCATGTGGGGCTGCGTTAAGACTCCCCTGGGGAGTCCAGTTGTACCCAAAGCCTTCCTTTGGGGGCATTTTGGGATGGTCCAAGGGGAATCGCAATGCGTTTTCTGAGGCCCGCTTTTTCAGTCTTCTCCCATTGCACCGAGGGCTATATATAGGCTTGAGGTGAAAGAGTGAACCCGGAGGGTCCAGTTGCATGTGGGGCTGCATAAAGGCTCCCCTGGGGAGTTCAGATGTACCCAAAGCCTTCCTCTGGGGGCACTTTTGGATGGGCGAATGGGGCTCGTAACACATTTTCTGTGGCCCGAGCTTTCAGTCGACTGCCAGGCGTGCTAGGGCTATATTTAGGGTTGCTGTGAAAGAGTGAACCCGGAGGGTCCAGTTGCATGTGGGGCTGCATAAAGGCTCCCCTGGGGAGTTCAGTTGTACCCAAAGCCTTCCTTTGGGGGCACTTCTGGATGGGTGAATGGGGCTTGAAACGCATTTTCTGGAGCCCGAGTTTTCAGTCTTCTGCCATGGTGGCTAGGGGTATATTTAGGGTTGTTCGTAAACAGTGAACAAGGAGGGTCCAGTTGCATGTGGGGCTGCGTTAAGGCTCCCCTGGGGAGTTCAGTTGTACCCAAAGCCTTCCTCTGGGGGCACTTTTGGATGGGCGAATTAGGCTTTTAGTGCATTTTCTGGGGCCCGAGTTTTCAGTCGACTGCCAGGCGGGCCAGGGCTATATTTAGGGTTGCTGTGAAAGAGCGAATACGGAGGGTCCAGTTGCATGTGGGGCTGCGTTAAGGCTCCCCTGGGGAGTCCAGTTGTACCCAAAGCCTTCCTTTGGGGGCACTTTGGTATGGTCCAAGGGGAATCGCAATGCGTTTTCTGAGGCCCGCTTTTTCAGTCTTCTCCCATTGCGCCGAGGGCTATATTTAGGCTTGCGGGGAAAGAGTGAACCCGGAGGGTCCAGTTGCATGTGGGGCTGCGTTAAGGCTCCCCTGGGGAGTTCACTTGTACCCAAAGACTTCCTTTGGGGGCACTTCTGGATGGGTGAATGGGGCTTGAAACGCATTTTCTGGAGCCCGAGTTTTCAGTCTTCTGCCATGGTGGCTAGGGGTATATTTAGGGTTGCTCGTAAACAGTGAACAAGGAGGGTCCAGTTGCATGTGGGGCTGCGTAAAGGCTCCCCTGGGGAGTTCAGTTTTACCCAAAGCCTTCCTCTGGGGGCACTTTTGGATGGGCGAATAGGGCTTGAAACGCGTTTTCAGGGGCCCGAGTTTTCAGTCGACTGCCAGGCGGGCCAGGGCTATATTTAGGGTTGCTGTGAAAGAGCGAATACGGAGGGTCCAGTTGCATGTGGGGCTGCATAAAGGCTCCCCTGGGGAGTCCAGTTGTACCCAAAGCCTTCCTTTGGTGGCACCTCTGGATGGGTGAATGGGGCTTGAAACGCATTTTCTGGAGCCTGAGTTTTCAGTCTTCTGCCATGCTGGCTAGGGGTATGTTTAGGGTTGCTCGTAAACAGTGAACAAGGAGGGTCCAGTTGCATGTGGGGCTGCATAAAGGCTCCCCTGGGGAGTTCAGTTGTACCCAAAGCCTTCCTTTGGGGGCACTTCTGGATGGGTGAATGGAGCTTGAAACGCTTTTTCTGTGGCCCGAGTTTTCAGTCTTCTGCCATGCTGGCTAGGGGTATATTTAGGGTTGCTCGTAAACAGTGAACAAGGAGGGTCCAGTTGCATGTGGGGCTGCATAAAGGCTCCCCTGGGGAGTTCAGTTGTACCCAAAGCCTTTCTTTGGGGGCACTTCTGGATGGGTGAATGGGGCTTGAAACGCATTTTCTGGGGCCCGATTTTTCAGTCGTCTGCCATGCTGGCCAGGGTTATATTTAGGGTTGCTGTGAAAGAGCGAATACGGAGGGTCCATTTACATGTGGGGCTGCATAAAGGCTCCCCTGGGGAGTTCAGATGTACCCAAAGCCTTCCTTTGGGGGCACTTTTGGATGGGCGAATGGGGCTCGTAACACATTTTCTGTGGCCCGAGCTTTCAGTCGACTGCCAGGCGTGCTAGGGCTATATTTAGGCTTGCGGTGAAAGAGTGAACCCGGAAGGTCCAGTTGCATGTGGGGCTGCATAAAGGCTCCCCTGGGGAGTTCACTTGTACCCAAAGCCTTCCTTTGGGGGCACTTCTGGATGGGTGAATGGGGCTTGAAACGCATTTTCTGGAGCCCGAGTTTTCAGTCGACTGCCAGGCGGGCCAGGGCTATATTTAGGGTTGCTGTGAAAGAGCGAATACGGAGGGTCCAGTTGCATGTGGGGCTGCGTTAAGGCTCCCCTAGGGAGTCCAGTTGTACCCAAAGCCTTCCTTTGGGGGCACTTTGGGATGGTCCAAGGGGAATCGCAATGCGTTTTCTGAGGCCCGCTTTTTCAGTCTTCTCCCATTGCGCCGTGGGATATATTTAGGCTTGCGGTGAAAGAGTGAACGCGGAGGGTCCAGTTGCATGTGGGGCTGCATAAAGGCTCCCCTGGGGAGTTCAGTTGTACCCAAAGCCTTCCTTTGGGGGCACTTCTCAATGGGTGAATGGGGCTTGAAACGCATTTTCTGGAGCCCGAGTTTTCAGTCTTCTGCCATGGTGGCTAGGGGTATATTTAGGGTTGCTCGTAAACAGTGAACAAGGAGGGTCCAGTTGCATGTGGGGCTGCATAAAGGCTCCCCTGGGGAGTTCAGTTGTACCCAAAGCCTTCCTTTGGGGGCACTTTTGGATGGGCGAATGGGGCTCGTAACACATTTTCTGTGGCCCAAGCTTTCAGTCGACTGCCAGGCGTGCTAGGGCTATATTTAGGCTTGCGGTGAAAGAGTGAACCCGGAGGGTCCAGTTGCATGTGGGGCTGCATAAAGGCTCCCCTGGGGAGTTCACTTGTACCCAAAGCCTTCCTTTGGGGGCACTACTGGATGGGTGAATGGGGCTTGAAACGCATTTTCTGGAGCCCGAGTTTTCAGTCTTCTGCCATGCTGGCTAGGGGTATATTTAGGGTTGCTTATAAACAGCGTACACGGGGGGTCCAGGTGCGTATGGACCTGCATAAAGGCTCCCCTGGGGAGTTCAGTTGTACCCAAAGCCTTCCTTTGGGGGCACTTTGGGATGGTCAAATGGGGCTTGTATCACGTTTTCTGGGGCCCGATTTTTCAGTTGTCTGCCATGCGGGCCAGGGTTATATATAGGGGTGCTGTGAAAGAGCGAATACGGAGGGTCCAGTTGCATGTGGGGCTGCATAAAGGCTCCCCTGGGGAATTCACTTGTACCCAAAGCCTTCCTTTGGGGGCACTTCTGGATGGGCGAAAGGGGCTTGAAACGCTTTTTCTGTGGCCCGAGTTTTCAGTCTTCTGACATGCTGGCTAGGGTTATATTTAGGGTTGCTGTGAAAGAGCGAACACGGAGGGTCCAGTTGCATGTGGGGCTGCGTTAAGGCTCCCCTGGGGAGTTCAGTTGTACCCAAAGCCTTCCTCTGGGGGCACTTTTGGATGGGCGAATTAGGCTTTTAATACATTTTCTGGGGCCCGAGTTTTCAGTCGACTGCCAGGCGGGCCAGGGCTATATTTAGGGTTGCTGTGAAAGAGCGAATACGGAGGGTCCAGTTGCATGTGGGGCTGCGTTAAGGCTCCCCTGGGGAATCCAGTTGTACCCAAAGCCTTCCTTTGGGAGCACTTTTGGATGGTCCAAGGGGAATCGCAATGCGTTTTCTGTGGCCCGCTTTTTCAGTCTTCTCCCATTGCGCCAAGGGCTATATTTAGGCTTGCGGTGAAAGAGTGAACCCGGAGGGTCCAGTTGCATGTGGGCCTGCATAAAGGCTCCCCTGGGGAGTTCACTTGTACCCAAAGCCTTCCTTTGGGGGCACTTTTGGATGGTCGAATGGGGCTTGTAGCACGTTTTCTGGGGCCCGATTTTTCAGTCGACTGCCAGGCGGGCCAGGGCTATATTTAGGGTTGCTGTGAAAGAGCGAATACGGAGGGTCCAGTTGCATGTGGGGCTGCGTTAAGGCTCCCCTGGGGAGTCCAGTTGTACCCAAAGCCTTCCTTTGGGGGCACTTTGGGATGGTCCAAGGGGAATCGCAATGCGTTTTCTGAGGCCCGCTTTTTCAGTCTTCTCCCATTGCGCCGAGGGCTATATATAGGCTTGCGGTGAAAGAGTGAACCCGGAGGGTCCAGTTGCATGTGGGGCTGCATAAAGGCTCCCCTGGGGAGTTCAGATGTACCCAAAGCCTTCCTTTGGGGGCACTTTTGGATGGGCGAATGGGGCTCGTAACACATTTTCAGTGGCCCGAGCTTTCAGTCGACTGCCAGGCGTGCTAGGGCTATATTTAGGCTTGCGGTGAAAGAGTGAACCCGGAGGGTCCAGTTGCATGTGGGGCTGCATAAAGGCTCCCCTGGGGAGTTCACTTGTACCCAAAGCCTTCCTTTGGGGGCACTTCTGGATGGGTGAATGGGGCTTGAAATGCATTTTCTGGAGCCCGAGTTTTCAGTCTTCTGCCGTGCTGGCTATGGGTATATTTAGGGTTGTTCGTAAACAGTGAACAAGGATGGTCCAGTTGCATGTGGGGCTGCGTAAAGGCTCCCCTGGGGAGTTCAGTTGTACCCAAAGCCTTCCTCTGGGGGCACTTTTGGATGGGCGAATTAGGCTTTTAATGCATTTTCTGGGGCCCGAGTTTTCAGTCGACTGCCAGGCGGGCCAGGGCTATATTTAGGGTTGCTGTGAAAGAGCGAATACGGAGGGTCCAGTTGCATGTGGGGCTGCGTAAAGGCTCCCCTGGGGAGTCCAGTTGTACCCAAAGCCTTCCTTTGGGGGCACTTTGGTATGGTCCAAGGGGAATCGCAATGCGTTTTCTGAGGCCCGCTTTTTCAGTCTTCTCCCATTGCGCCGAGGGCTATATTTAGGCTTGCGGGGAAAGAGTGAACCCGGAGGGTCCAGTTGCATGTGGGGCTGCATAAAGGCTCCCCTGGGGAGTTCAGTTGTACCCAAAGACTTCCTTTGGGGGCACTTCTGGATGGGTGAATGGGGCTTGAAACGCATTTTCTGGAGCCCGAGTTTTCAGTCTTCTCTCATGCTGGCTAGGGGTATATTTAGGGTTGCTCGTAAACAGTAAACAAGGAGGGTCCAGTTGCATGTGGGGCTGCGTAAAGGCTCGCCTGGGGAGTTCACTTGTACCCAAAGCCTTCCTTTGGGGGCACTTCTGGATGGGTGAATGGGGCTTGAAATGCGTTTTCTGGGGCCCGAGTTTTCAGTCGACTGCCAGGCGGGCCAGGGCTATATTTAGGGTTGCTGTGAAAGAGCGAATACGGAGGGTCCAGTTGCATGTGGGGCTGCGTTAATGCTCCCCTGGGGAGTCCAGTTGTACCCAAAGCCTTCCTTTGGGGGCACTTTGGGATGGTCCAAGGGGAATCGCAATGCATTTTCTGAGGCCCGCTTCTCCCATTGCGCCGAGGGCTATATTTAGGCTTGCGGGGAAAGAGTGAACCCGGAGGGTCCAGTTGCATGTGGGGCTGCATAAAGGCTCCCCTGGGGAGTTCAGTTGTACCCAAAGACTTCCTTTGGGGGCACTTCTGGATGGGTGAATGGGGCTTGAAACGCATTTTCTGGAGCCCGAGTTTTCAGTCTTCTCTCATGCTGGCTAGGGGTATATTTAGGGTTGCTCGTAAACAGTAAACAAGGAGGGTCCAGTTGCATGTGGGGCTGCGTAAAGGCTCGCCTGGGGATTTCACTTGTACCCAAAGCCTTCCTTTGGGGGCACTTCTGGATGGGTGAATGGGGCTTGAAACGCATTTTCTGGAGCCCGAGTTTTCAGTCTTCTGCCGTGGTGGCTAGGGTTATATTTAGGGTTGCTCGTAAACAGTGAATAAGGAGGGTCCAGTTGCATGTGGGGCTGCATAAAGGCTCCCCTGGGGAGTTCACTTGTACCCAAAGCCTTCCTTTGGGGGCACTTCTGGATGGGTGAATGGGGCTTGAAATGCATTTTCTGGAGCCCGAGTTTTCAGTCTTCTGCCGTGCTGGCTAGGGGTATATTTAGGGTTGTTCGTAAACAGTGAACAAGGAGGGTCCAGTTGCATGTGGGGCTGCGTAAAGGCTCCCCTGGGGAGTTCAGTTGTACCCAAAGCCTTCCTCTGGGGGCACTTTTGGATGGGCGAATTAGGCTTTTAGTGCATTTTCTGGGGCCCGAGTTTTCAGTCGACTGCCAGGCGGGCCAGGGCTATATTTAGGGTTGCTGTGAAAGAGCGAATACGGAGGGTCCAGTTGCATGTGGGGCTGCGTTAAGGCTACCCTGGGGAGTCCAGTTGTACCCAAAGCCTTCCTTTGGGGGCACTTTGGTATGGTCCAAGGGGAATCGCAATGCGTTTTCTGAGGCCCGCTTTTTCAGTCTTCTCCCATTGCGCCGAGGGCTATATTTAGGCTTGCGGGGAAAGAGTGAACCCGGAGGGTCCAGTTGCATGTGGGGCTGCATAAAGGCTCCCCTGGGGAGTTCACTTGTACCCAAAGCCTTCCTTTGGGGGCACTTTTGGATGGGCGAATTAGGCTTTTAGTGCATTTTCTGGGGCCCGAGTTTTCAGTCGACTGCCAGGCGGGCCAGGGCTATATTTAGGGTTGCTGTGAAGGAGCGAATACGGAGGGTCCAGTTGCATGTGGGGCTGCGTAAAGGCTCCCCTGGGGAATTCAGTTGTACCCAAAGCCTTCCTTTGGGGGCACTTTGGGATGGTCCCAGGGGAATCGCAATGCGTTTTCTGAGGCCCGCTTTTTCAGTCTTCTCCCATTGCGCCGAGGGCTATATTTAGGCTTGCGGTGAAAGAGTGAACGCGGAGGGTCCAGTTGCATGTGGGGCTGCATAAAGGCTCCCCTGGGGAGTTCAGTTGTACTCAAAGTTTTCCTCTGGGGGCATTTGGGTTCTGTCTTGGGCGAATCGGGGAAGGAGATCCCACGACACAGTGGTCCGGCCTCGAGCTGCATGCGTAGCAGCCGTGTCGTGAAACAAGAGGCTGTCATCCTCTGGCTCGGGGGCTGGTTGTCCCCGAGACGAAAGCTTCTGTCCTGTCCGCATCGGCGGCCGTCCTTCCCGAACAGCCACGCTCCGGTCCTGGGCGAAGTGTGCGCTAGCTGCACTAGGACCCGGTCGAACCTCTGTCGGCTCCGCTATTTCGATCGCAGGAAAAGTGTGTCCCTCTTCGGGCTGCGTGGGTCCGGCTTCCCGAGCCCCTAGGCTCCGGTCCTGCGCGACGTGTGTTCTAGCCGCGCCGGGGTCCGGGTCCCGCCTTGGGCGGCTCGACGAAAGTGATCGCAAGACATGGGTAACCGGCCACAAGCGGTGTGGGTGCCAGCCTTGCCGCGAAGAAGGAGGCTATGTTCCGTTCTCTCGGCAACTATCCGTCCCGGAGCGGCAGCCGTCCGTCCCGAGCACCCTCGCTCCTTTGCTGGGCGACGTGTGTTCTAACCGCGCAGGGGTCCGGGTCCCGCCTTGGGCGGCTGGACTAAAGTCATCGCAAGACACGGTTGTCCGGCCACAAGCGCTGTGGCTGCCAGCCGTGTCGAGAAGTGGAGGCTGTCGTTCAGCGGCTCGGCGTTACGCAGTGCCAGGGACCGGGGATTCAGACAGTCCAGAGCGACAGGCGTCCGGATGTGGACCCTGGGCTTCGGTCCTGGGCGACGTGTGTGCTAGCCGCACCGGGGTCCGGGTCCCGCCTTGGGCGGCTCGTCTAAAATGATCGCAAGATACGGGTGACCCGCCACAAGCGGTGTGCTTGCCAGGCTTGCCGCGAATCGTGTGGCTGTCCTCCGCTGGGTCGTGGGCTGGCAGTCGCGGGGACATGGGGTTCTGTCCTCTACGGAGCGGCAGCCGTCCGTCCCGAACAACCACGCTCCTATCCTGGGCGACGTGTGTGCTAGCCGCACTGGGGTCCGGGTTCTGTCTTGGGCGAATCGGGGAAGGAGATCCCACGACACAGTGGTCCGGCCACGAGCTGCATGCGTAGCAACCGTGTCGTGAAACAAGAGGCTGTCATCCTCTGGCTCGGGGGCTGGTTGTCCCCGAGACGAAAGCTTCTGTCCTGTCCGGAGCGGCGGCCGTCCTTCCCGAACAGCCACGCTCCGGTCCTGGGCGAAGTGTGCGCTTGCTGCACTAGGACCCGGTCGAACCTCTGTCGGCTCCGCTATTTCGATCGCAGGAAAAGTGTGTCCCTCTACGGGCTGCGTGGGTCCGGATTCCCGAACCCCTAGGCTGCGTTCCTGCGCGACGTGTGTGCTAGCCGCGCCGGGGTCCGGGTCCCGCCTTGGGCGGCTCGACGAAAGTGATCGCAAGACACGGGTAACCGGCCACAAGCGCTGTGGCTGCCAGCCGTGTCGAGAAGTGGAGGCTGTCGTTCAGCGGCTCGGAGTTACGCAGTGCCGGGGACCGGGGATTCAGACAGTCCAGAGCGGCAGGCGTCCGGATGTGGACCCTGGGCTTCGGTCCTGGGCGACGTGTGTGCTAGCCGCACTGGGTTCCGGGTTCTGTCTTGGGCGGCCCGGGGAAGGAGATCCCACGACACAGTGGTCCGGCCACGAGCTGCGTGCGTAGCAACCGTGTCGTGAAACAAGAGGCTGTCATCCTCTGGCTCGGGGGCTGTTTTTCCCCGAGACGAAAGCTTCTGTCCTGTCCGGAGCGGCGGCCGTCCTTCCCGAACAGCCACGCTCCGGTCCCGGGCGAAGTGTGCGCTAGCCGCACTAGGACCCGGTCGAACCTCTGTCGGCTCCGCTATTTCGATCGCAGGAAACGTGTGTCCCTCTACGGGCTGCGTGGGTCCGGCTTCCCGAGCCCCTAGGCTCCGGTCCTGCGCGACGTGTGTTCTAGCCGCGCCGGGGTCCGGGTCCCGCCTTGGGCGGCTCGACGAAAGTGATCGCAAGACACGGGTAACCGGCCGCAAGCGGTTTGGGTGCCAGCCTTGCCGCGAAGAAGGAGGCTGTGTTCCGTTCTCTCGGCAACTATTCGTCCCGGAGTGGCCGCCGTCTTTCCCGAACGCCAAGACTCCGGTCCTGGGAGACGTGTATGCTAGCCTCGCAAGGGTAAGAATCCCGTTTCGGGCGGACTGGGGACAACGATCCCATGACACGGTTGTCCGGCCACGAGCGGCATGGGAGCCAGACTTGCCGCGAAGCGTGCGGCTGTCCACCGCCGGCTCGTGGGCTGGCAGTCGCGGGGCCAAGGGGTTCTGTCCTCTCCGGAGCGGCAGCCGTCCGTCCCGAACAGCCACGCTCCTATCCTGGGCGATGTGTGTGCTAGCCGCACTGGGGTCCGGGTGGGACCTCGGTCGGCTCCGCTCTTTCGATGGCAGGACACGAGTGTCCCTCCACGGGCAGCGTGGGTCCGGCTTCCCGAGCCCTTTGACTCCATCCTGGGTGTCGTGTTTGCTCGCCGCACCGGGGTCCGGATCCCATTTCGGGCGCCTCGGGGAAGGAAATCCTACGACACGGTTGTGCGGCCACAAGCGCTGTGGCTGCCAGCCGTGTCGAGAAGTGGAGGCTGTCGTTCAGCGGCTCGGAGTTACGCAGTGCGGGGGACCGGGGATTCAGACAGTCCAGAGCGGCAGGCGTCCGGATATGGACCCTGGGCTTCGGTCCTGGGCGACGTGTGTGCTAGCCGCACGGGGGTCCGGGTTCTGTCTTGGGCGAATCGGGGAAGGAGATCCCACGACACAGTGGTCCGGCCACGAGCTGCGTGCGTAGCAGCCGTGTCGTGAAACAAGAGGCTGTCATCCTCTGGCTCGGGGGCTGGTTGTCCCCGAGACGAAAGCTTCTGTCCTGTCCGGAGCGGCGGCCGTCCTTCCCGAACAGCGACGCTCCGGTCCCGGGCGATGTGTGTGCTAGCCGCACTAGGACCCGGTCGAACCTCTGTCGGCTCCGCTATTTCGATCGCAGGACACGAGTGTCCCTCTTCGGGCAGCGTGGGTCCGGCTCCCCGAGCCCCTAGGCTCCGGTCCTGCGCGACGTGTGTGCTAGCCGCACCGGGGTCCGGGTCCCGTCTCGGGCGGACTGGGGACAACGATCCCAAGACACGGTTGTCCGGCCACGAGCGGCATGGGAGTCAGACTTGCCGCGAAGCGTCAGGCTTTCGTTCACAGGCTAGGAGTTACGCCGTCCCTGGGACAGGGGATTCAGACATTCCAGAGCGGCAGGCGTCCGGATGTGGACCCTGGGCTTCGGTCCTGGGCGACGTGTGTTCTAGCCGCGCCGGGGTCCGGGTCCCGCCTTGGGCGGCTCGACGAAAGTGATCGCAAGACACGGGTAACCGGCCGCAAGCGGTTTGGGTGCCAGCCTTGCCGCGAAGAAGGAGGCTGTGTTCCGTTCTCTCGGCAACTATTCGTCCCGGAGTGGCCGCCGTCTTTCCCGAACGCCAAGACTCCGGTCCTGGGAGACGTGTATGCTAGCCGCGCAAGGGTAAGAATCCCGTTTCGGGCGGACTGGGGACAACGATCCCATGACACGGTTGTCCGGCCACGAGCGGCATGGGAGCCAGACTTGCCGCGAAGCGTGCGGCTGTCCACCGCCTGCTCGTGGGCTGGCAGTCGCGGGGCCAAGGGGTTCTGTCCTCTCCGGAGCGGCAGCCGTCCGTCCCGAACAACCACGCTCCTATCCTGCGCGACGTGTGTGCTAGCCGCACTGGGGTCCGGGTTCTGTCTTGGGCGAATCGGGGAAGGAGATCCCACGACACAGTGGTCCGGCCACGAGCTGCATGCGTAGCAGCCGTGTCGTGAAACAAGAGGCTGTCATCCTCTGGCTCGGGGGCTGTTTTTCCCCGAGACGAAAGCTTCTGTCCTGTCCGGAGCGGCAGCCGTCCTTCCCGAATAGCCACGCTCCGGTCCCGATCGATGTGTGTGCTAGCCGCACTGGGGTCCGGGTGGGACCTCGGTCGGCTCCTCTCTTTCGATCGCAGGACACGAGTGTCCCTCCACGGGCAGCGTGGGTCCGGCTTCCCGAGCCCTTTGACTCCATCCTGGGTGTCGTGTTTGCTCGCCGCACCGGGGTCCGGATCCCATTTCGGACGCCTCGGGGAAGGAGACCCTACGACACGGATGTGCGGCCACAAGCGCTGTGGCTGCCAGCCGTGTCGAGAAGTGGAGGCTGTCGTTCAGCGGCTCGGAGATACACGGTGCCGGGGACCGGGGATTCAGACAGTCCAGAGCGGCAGGCGTCCGGATGTGGACCCTGGGCTTCGGTCCTGGGCGACGTGTGTGCTAGCCGCACCGGGGTCCGGGTCCCGCCTTGGGCGGCTGGACTAAAGTGATCGCTATACACGGTTGTGCGGCCACAAGCGCTGTGACTGCCAGCCGTGTCGAGAAGTGGAGGCTGTCGTTCAGCGGCTCGGAGTTACGCAGTGCGGGGGACCGGGGATTCAGACAGTCCAGAGCGGCAGGCGTCCGGATGTGGACCCTGGGCTTCGGTCCTGGGCGACGTGTGTGCTAGCCGCACTGGGTTCCGGGTTCTGTCTTGGGCGGCCCGGGGAAGGAGATCCACGACACAGTGGTCCGGCCACGAGCTGCGTGCGTAGCAGCCGTTTCGTGAAACAAGAGGCTGTCATCCTCTGGCTCGGGGGCTGTTTTTCCCCGAGACGAAAGCTTCTGTCCTGTCCGGAGCGGCGGCCGTCCTTCCCGAACAGCCACGCTCCGGTCCCGGGCGATGTGTGTGCTAGCCGCACTAGGACCCGGTCGAACCTCTGTCGGCTCCGCTATTTCGATCGCAGGAAACGTGTGTCCCTCTACGGGCTGCGTGGGTCCGGCTTCCCGAGCCCCTAGGCTCCGGTCCTGCGCGACGTGTGTTCTAGCCGCGCCGGGGTCCGGGTCCCGCCTTGGGCGGCTCGACGAAAGTGATCGCAAGACACGGGTAACCGGCCGCAAGCGGTTTGGGTGCCAGCCTTGCCGCGAAGAAGGAGGCTGTGTTCCGTTCTCTCGGCAACTATTCGTCCCGGAGTGGCCGCCGTCTTTCCCGAACGCCAAGACTCCGGTCCTGGGAGACGTGTATGCTAGCCTCGCAAGGGTAAGAATCCCGTTTCGGGCGGACTGGGGACAACGATCCCATGACACGGTTGTCCGGCCACGAGCGGCATGGGAGCCAGACTTGCCGCGAAGCGTGCGGCTGTCCACCGCCGGCTCGTGGGCTGGCAGTCGCGGGGCCAAGGGGTTCTGTCCTCTCCGGAGCGGCAGCCGTCCGTCCCGAACAGCCACGCTCCTATCCTGGGCGATGTGTGTGCTAGCCGCACTGGGGTCCGGGTGGGACCTCGGTCGGCTCCGCTCTTTCGATGGCAGGACACGAGTGTCCCTCCACGGGCAGCGTGGGTCCGGCTTCCCGAGCCCTTTGACTCCATCCTGGGTATCGTGTTTGCTCGCCGCACCGGGGTCCGGATCCCATTTCGGGCGCCTCGGGGAAGGAAATCCTACGACACGGTTGTGCGGCCACAAGCGCTGTGGCTGCCAGCCGTGTCGAGAAGTGGAGGCTGTCGTTCAGCGGCTCGGAGTTACGCAGTGCCGGGGACCGGGGATTCAGACAGTCCAGAGCGGCAGGCGTCCGGATATGGACCCTGGGCTTCGGTCCTGGGCGACGTGTGTGCTAGCCGCACGGGGGTCCGGGTTCTGTCTTGGGCGAATCGGGGAAGGAGATCCCACGACACAGTGGTCCGGCCACGAGCTGCGTGCGTAGCAGCCGTGTCGTGAAACAAGAGGCTGTCATCCTCTGGCTCGGGGGCTGGTTGTCCCCGAGACGAAAGCTTCTGTCCTGTCCGGAGCGGCGGCCGTCCTTCCCGAACAGCGACGCTCCGGTCCCGGGCGATGTGTGTGCTAGCCGCACTAGGACCCGGTCGAACCTCTGTCGGCTCCGCTATTTCGATCGCAGGACACGAGTGTCCCTCTTCGGGCAGCGTGGGTCCGGCTCCCCGAGCCCCTAGGCTCCGGTCCTGCGCGACGTGTGTGCTAGCCGCACCGGGGTCCGGGTCCCGTCTCGGGCGGACTGGGGACAACGATCCCAAGACACGGTTGTCCGGCCACGAGCGGCATGGGAGTCAGACTTGCCGCGAAGCGTCAGGCTTTCGTTCACAGGCTAGGAGTTACGCCGTCCCTGGGACAGGGGATTCAGACATTCCAGAGCGGCAGGCGTCCGGATGTGGACCCTGGGCTTCGGTCCTGGGCGACGTGTGTTCTAGCCGCGCCGGGGTCCGGGTCCCGCCTTGGGCGGCTCGACGAAAGTGATCGCAAGACACGGGTAACCGGCCGCAAGCGGTTTGGGTGCCAGCCTTGCCGCGAAGAAGGAGGCTGTGTTCCGTTCTCTCGGCAACTATTCGTCCCGGAGTGGCCGCCGTCTTTCCCGAACGCCAAGACTCCGGTCCTGGGAGACGTGTATGCTAGCCGCGCAAGGGTAAGAATCCCGTTTCGGGCGGACTGGGGACAACGATCCCATGACACGGTTGTCCGGCCACGAGCGGCATGGGAGCCAGACTTGCCGCGAAGCGTGCGGCTGTCCACCGCCGGCTCGTGGGCTGGCAGTCGCGGGGCCAAGGGGTTCTGTCCTCTCCGGAGCGGCAGCCGTCCGTCCCGAACAACCACGCTCCTATCCTGGGCGACGTGTGTGCTAGCCGCACTGGGGTCCGGGTTCTGTCTTGGGCGAATCGGGGAAGGAGATCCCACGACACAGTGGTCCGGCCACGAGCTGCATGCGTAGCAGCCGTGTCGTGAAACAAGAGGCTGTCATCCTCTGGCTCGGGGGCTGTTTTTCCCCGAGACGAAAGCTTCTGTCCTGTCCGGAGCGGCAGCCGTCCTTCCCGAATAGCCACGCTCCGGTCCCGGGCGATGTGTGTGCTAGCCGCACTGGGGTCCGGGTGGGACCTCGGTCGGCTCCGCTCTTTCGATGGCAGGACACGAGTGTCCCTCCACGGGCAGCGTGGGTCCGGCTTCCCGAGCCCTTTGACTCCATCCTGGGTATCGTGTTTGCTCGCCGCACCGGGGTCCGGATCCCATTTCGGGCGCCTCGGGGAAGGAAATCCTACGACACGGTTGTGCGGCCACAAGCGCTGTGGCTGCCAGCCGTGTCGAGAAGTGGAGGCTGTCGTTCAGCGGCTCGGAGATACACGGTGCCGGGGACCGGGGATTCAGACAGTCCAGAGCGGCAGGCGTCCGGATGTGGACCCTGGGCTTCGGTCCTGGGCGACGTGTGTGCTAGCCGCACCGGGGTCCGGGTCCCGCCTTGGGCGGCTGGACTAAAGTGATCGCTATACACGGTTGTGCGGCCACAAGCGCTGTGACTGCCAGCCGTGTCGAGAAGTGGAGGCTGTCGTTCAGCGGCTCGGAGTTACGCAGTGCGGGGGACCGGGGATTCAGACAGTCCAGAGCGGCAGGCGTCCGGATGTGGACCCTGGGCTTCGGTCCTGGGCGACGTGTGTGCTAGCCGCACTGGGTTCCGGGTTCTGTCTTGGGCGGCCCGGGGAAGGAGATCCACGACACAGTGGTCCGGCCACGAGCTGCGTGCGTAGCAGCCGTTTCGTGAAACAAGAGGCTGTCTTCCTCTGGCTCGGGGGCTGTTTTTCCCCGAGACGAAAGCTTCTGTCCTGTCCGGAGCGGCGGCCGTCCTTCCCGAACAGCCACGCTCCGGTCCCGGGCGAAGTGTGCGCTAGCCGCACTAGGACCCGGTCGAACCTCTGTCGGCTCCGCTATTTCGATCGCAGGAAACGTGTGTCCCTCTACGGGCTGCGTGGGTCCGGCTTCCCGAGCCCCTAGGCTCCGGTCCTGGGCGACGTGTGTTCTAGCCGCGCCGGGGTCCGGGTCCCGCCTTGGGCGGCTCGACGAAAGTGATCGCAAGACACGGGTAACCGGCCGCAAGCGGTTTGGGTGCCAGCCTTGCCGCGAAGAAGGAGGCTGTGTTCCGTTCTCTCGGCAACTATTCGTCCCGGAGTGGCCGCCGTCTTTCCCGAACGCCAAGACTCCGGTCCTGGGAGACGTGTATGCTAGCCTCGCAAGGGTAAGAATCCCGTTTCGGGCGGACTGGGGACAACGATCCCATGACACGGTTGTCCGGCCACGAGCGGCATGGGAGCCAGACTTGCCGCGAAGCGTGCGGCTGTCCACCGCCGGCTCGTGGGCTGGCAGTCGCGGGGCCAAGGGGTTCTGTCCTCTCCGGAGCGGCAGCCGTCCGTCCCGAACAGCCACGCTCCTATCCTGGGCGATGTGTGTGCTAGCCGCACTGGGGTCCGGGTGGGACCTCGGTCGGCTCCGCTCTTTCGATGGCAGGACACGAGTGTCCCTCCACGGGCAGCGTGGGTCCGGCTTCCCGAGCCCTTTGACTCCATCCTGGGTATCGTGTTTGCTCGCCGCACCGGGGTCCGGATCCCATTTCGGGCGCCTCGGGGAAGGAAATCCTACGACACGGTTGTGCGGCCACAAGCGCTGTGGCTGCCAGCCGTGTCGAGAAGTGGAGGCTGTCGTTCAGCGGCTCGGAGTTACGCAGTGCCGGGGACCGGGGATTCAGACAGTCCAGAGCGGCAGGCGTCCGGATATGGACCCTGGGCTTCGGTCCTGGGCGACGTGTGTGCTAGCCGCACGGGGGTCCGGGTTCTGTCTTGGGCGAATCGGGGAAGGAGATCCCACGACACAGTGGTCCGGCCACGAGCTGCGTGCGTAGCAGCCGTGTCGTGAAACAAGAGGCTGTCATCCTCTGGCTCGGGGGCTGGTTGTCCCCGAGACGAAAGCTTCTGTCCTGTCCGGAGCGGCGGCCGTCCTTCCCGAACAGCGACGCTCCGGTCCCGGGCGATGTGTGTGCTAGCCGCACTAGGACCCGGTCGAACCTCTGTCGGCTCCGCTATTTCGATCGCAGGACACGAGTGTCCCTCTTCGGGCAGCGTGGGTCCGGCTCCCCGAGCCCCTAGGCTCCGGTCCTGCGCGACGTGTGTGCTAGCCGCACCGGGGTCCGGGTCCCGTCTCGGGCGGACTGGGGACAACGATCCCAAGACACGGTTGTCCGGCCACGAGCGGCATGGGAGTCAGACTTGCCGCGAAGCGTCAGGCTTTCGTTCACAGGCTAGGAGTTACGCCGTCCCTGGGACAGGGGATTCAGACATTCCAGAGCGGCAGGCGTCCGGATGTGGACCCTGGGCTTCGGTCCTGGGCGACGTGTGTTCTAGCCGCGCCGGGGTCCGGGTCCCGCCTTGGGCGGCTCGACGAAAGTGATCGCAAGACACGGGTAACCGGCCGCAAGCGGTTTGGGTGCCAGCCTTGCCGCGAAGAAGGAGGCTGTGTTCCGTTCTCTCGGCAACTATTCGTCCCGGAGTGGCCGCCGTCTTTCCCGAACGCCAAGACTCCGGTCCTGGGAGACGTGTATGCTAGCCGCGCAAGGGTAAGAATCCCGTTTCGGGCGGACTGGGGACAACGATCCCATGACACGGTTGTCCGGCCACGAGCGGCATGGGAGCCAGACTTGCCGCGAAGCGTGCGGCTGTCCACCGCCGGCTCGTGGGCTGGCAGTCGCGGGGCCAAGGGGTTCTGTCCTCTCCGGAGCGGCAGCCGTCCGTCCCGAACAACCACGCTCCTATCCTGGGCGACGTGTGTGCTAGCCGCACTGGGGTCCGGGTTCTGTCTTGGGCGAATCGGGGAAGGAGATCCCACGACACAGTGGTCCGGCCACGAGCTGCATGCGTAGCAGCCGTGTCGTGAAACAAGAGGCTGTCATCCTCTGGCTCGGGGGCTGTTTTTCCCCGAGACGAAAGCTTCTGTCCTGTCCGGAGCGGCAGCCGTCCTTCCCGAATAGCCACGCTCCGGTCCCGGGCGATGTGTGTGCTAGCCGCACTGGGGTCCGGGTGGGACCTCGGTCGGCTCCGCTCTTTCGATGGCAGGACACGAGTGTCCCTCCACGGGCAGCGTGGGTCCGGCTTCCCGAGCCCTTTGACTCCATCCTGGGTATCGTGTTTGCTCGCCGCACCGGGGTCCGGATCCCATTTCGGGCGCCTCGGGGAAGGAAATCCTACGACACGGTTGTGCGGCCACAAGCGCTGTGGCTGCCAGCCGTGTCGAGAAGTGGAGGCTGTCGTTCAGCGGCTCGGAGATACACGGTGCCGGGGACCGGGGATTCAGACAGTCCAGAGCGGCAGGCGTCCGGATGTGGACCCTGGGCTTCGGTCCTGGGCGACGTGTGTGCTAGCCGCACCGGGGTCCGGGTCCCGCCTTGGGCGGCTGGACTAAAGTGATCGCTATACACGGTTGTGCGGCCACAAGCGCTGTGACTGCCAGCCGTGTCGAGAAGTGGAGGCTGTCGTTCAGCGGCTCGGAGTTACGCAGTGCGGGGGACCGGGGATTCAGACAGTCCAGAGCGGCAGGCGTCCGGATGTGGACCCTGGGCTTCGGTCCTGGGCGACGTGTGTGCTAGCCGCACTGGGTTCCGGGTTCTGTCTTGGGCGGCCCGGGGAAGGAGATCCACGACACAGTGGTCCGGCCACGAGCTGCGTGCGTAGCAGCCGTTTCGTGAAACAAGAGGCTGTCTTCCTCTGGCTCGGGGGCTGTTTTTCCCCGAGACGAAAGCTTCTGTCCTGTCCGGAGCGGCGGCCGTCCTTCCCGAACAGCCACGCTCCGGTCCCGGGCGAAGTGTGCGCTAGCCGCACTAGGACCCGGTCGAACCTCTGTCGGCTCCGCTATTTCGATCGCAGGAAACGTGTGTCCCTCTACGGGCTGCGTGGGTCCGGCTTCCCGAGCCCCTAGGCTCCGGTCCTGGGCGACGTGTGTTCTAGCCGCGCCGGGGTCCGGGTCCCGCCTTGGGCGGCTCGACGAAAGTGATCGCAAGACACGGGTAACCGGCCGCAAGCGGTTTGGGTGCCAGCCTTGCCGCGAAGAAGGAGGCTGTGTTCCGTTCTCTCGGCAACTATTCGTCCCGGAGTGGCCGCCGTCTTTCCCGAACGCCAAGACTCCGGTCCTGGGAGACGTGTATGCTAGCCTCGCAAGGGTAAGAATCCCGTTTCGGGCGGACTGGGGACAACGATCCCATGACACGGTTGTCCGGCCACGAGCGGCATGGGAGCCAGACTTGCCGCGAAGCGTGCGGCTGTCCACCGCCGGCTCGTGGGCTGGCAGTCGCGGGGCCAAGGGGTTCTGTCCTCTCCGGAGCGGCAGCCGTCCGTCCCGAACAGCCACGCTCCTATCCTGGGCGATGTGTGTGCTAGCCGCACTGGGGTCCGGGTGGGACCTCGGTCGGCTCCGCTCTTTCGATGGCAGGACACGAGTGTCCCTCCACGGGCAGCGTGGGTCCGGCTTCCCGAGCCCTTTGACTCCATCCTGGGTATCGTGTTTGCTCGCCGCACCGGGGTCCGGATCCCATTTCGGGCGCCTCGGGGAAGGAAATCCTACGACACGGTTGTGCGGCCACAAGCGCTGTGGCTGCCAGCCGTGTCGAGAAGTGGAGGCTGTCGTTCAGCGGCTCGGAGATACACGGTGCCGGGGACCGGGGATTCAGACAGTCCAGAGCGGCAGGCGTCCGGATGTGGACCCTGGGCTTCGGTCCTGGGCGACGTGTGTGCTAGCCGCACCGGGGTCCGGGTCCCGCCTTGGGCGGCTGGACTAAAGTGATCGCTATACACGGTTGTGCGGCCACAAGCGCTGTGACTGCCAGCCGTGTCGAGAAGTGGAGGCTGTCGTTCAGCGGCTCGGAGTTACGCAGTGCGGGGGACCGGGGATTCAGACAGTCCAGAGCGGCAGGCGTCCGGATGTGGACCCTGGGCTTCGGTCCTGGGCGACGTGTGTGCTAGCCGCACTGGGTTCCGGGTTCTGTCTTGGGCGGCCCGGGGAAGGAGATCCACGACACAGTGGTCCGGCCACGAGCTGCGTGCGTAGCAGCCGTTTCGTGAAACAAGAGGCTGTCTTCCTCTGGCTCGGGGGCTGTTTTTCCCCGAGACGAAAGCTTCTGTCCTGTCCGGAGCGGCGGCCGTCCTTCCCGAACAGCCACGCTCCGGTCCCGGGCGAAGTGTGCGCTAGCCGCACTAGGACCCGGTCGAACCTCTGTCGGCTCCGCTATTTCGATCGCAGGAAACGTGTGTCCCTCTTCGGGCAGCGTGGGTCCTGCTCCCCGAGCCCCTAGGCTCCGGTCCTGCGCGACGTGTGTGCTAGCCGCACCGGGGTCCGGGTCCCGTCTCGGGCGGACTGGGGACAACGATCCCAAGACACGGTTGTCCGGCCACGAGCGGCATGGGAGTCAGACTTGCCGCGAAGCGTCAGGCTTTCGTTCACAGGCTAGGAGTTACGCCGTCCCTGGGACAGGGGATTCAGACATTCCAGAGCGGCAGGCGTCCGGATGTGGACCCTGGGCTTCGGTCCTGGGCGACGTGTGTTCTAGCCGCGCCGGGGTCCGGGTCCCGCCTTGGGCGGCTCGACGAAAGTGATCGCAAGACACGGGTAACCGGCCGCAAGCGGTTTGGGTGCCAGCCTTGCCGCGAAGAAGGAGGCTGTGTTCCGTTCTCTCGGCAACTATTCGTCCCGGAGTGGCCGCCGTCTTTCCCGAACGCCAAGACTCCGGTCCTGGGAGACGTGTATGCTAGCCGCGCAAGGGTAAGAATCCCGTTTCGGGCGGACTGGGGACAACGATCCCATGACACGGTTGTCCGGCCACGAGCGGCATGGGAGCCAGACTTGCCGCGAAGCGTGCGGCTGTCCACCGCCGGCTCGTGGGCTGGCAGTCGCGGGGCCAAGGGGTTCTGTCCTCTCCGGAGCGGCAGCCGTCCGTCCCGAACAACCACGCTCCTATCCTGGGCGACGTGTGTGCTAGCCGCACTGGGGTCCGGGTTCTGTCTTGGGCGAATCGGGGAAGGAGATCCCACGACACAGTGGTCCGGCCACGAGCTGCATGCGTAGCAGCCGTGTCGTGAAACAAGAGGCTGTCATCCTCTGGCTCGGGGGCTGTTTTTCCCCGAGACGAAAGCTTCTGTCCTGTCCGGAGCGGCAGCCGTCCTTCCCGAATAGCCACGCTCCGGTCCCGGGCGATGTGTGTGCTAGCCGCACTGGGGTCCGGGTGGGACCTCGGTCGGCTCCGCTCTTTCGATGGCAGGACACGAGTGTCCCTCCACGGGCAGCGTGGGTCCGGCTTCCCGAGCCCTTTGACTCCATCCTGGGTATCGTGTTTGCTCGCCGCACCGGGGTCCGGATCCCATTTCGGGCGCCTCGGGGAAGGAAATCCTACGACACGGTTGTGCGGCCACAAGCGCTGTGGCTGCCAGCCGTGTCGAGAAGTGGAGGCTGTCGTTCAGCGGCTCGGAGATACACGGTGCCGGGGACCGGGGATTCAGACAGTCCAGAGCGGCAGGCGTCCGGATGTGGACCCTGGGCTTCGGTCCTGGGCGACGTGTGTGCTAGCCGCACCGGGGTCCGGGTCCCGCCTTGGGCGGCTGGACTAAAGTGATCGCTATACACGGTTGTGCGGCCACAAGCGCTGTGACTGCCAGCCGTGTCGAGAAGTGGAGGCTGTCGTTCAGCGGCTCGGAGTTACGCAGTGCGGGGGACCGGGGATTCAGACAGTCCAGAGCGGCAGGCGTCCGGATGTGGACCCTGGGCTTCGGTCCTGGGCGACGTGTGTGCTAGCCGCACTGGGTTCCGGGTTCTGTCTTGGGCGGCCCGGGGAAGGAGATCCACGACACAGTGGTCCGGCCACGAGCTGCGTGCGTAGCAGCCGTTTCGTGAAACAAGAGGCTGTCTTCCTCTGGCTCGGGGGCTGTTTTTCCCCGAGACGAAAGCTTCTGTCCTGTCCGGAGCGGCGGCCGTCCTTCCCGAACAGCCACGCTCCGGTCCCGGGCGAAGTGTGCGCTAGCCGCACTAGGACCCGGTCGAACCTCTGTCGGCTCCGCTATTTCGATCGCAGGAAACGTGTGTCCCTCTACGGGCTGCGTGGGTCCGGCTTCCCGAGCCCCTAGGCTCCGGTCCTGCGCGACGTGTGTTCTAGCCGCGCCGGGGTCCGGGTCCCGCCTTGGGCGGCTCGACGAAAGTGATCGCAAGACACGGGTAACCGGCCGCAAGCGGTTTGGGTGCCAGCCTTGCCGCGAAGAAGGAGGCTGTGTTCCGTTCTCTCGGCAACTATTCGTCCCGGAGTGGCCGCCGTCTTTCCCGAACGCCAAGACTCCGGTCCTGGGAGACGTGTATGCTAGCCTCGCAAGGGTAAGAATCCCGTTTCGGGCGGACTGGGGACAACGATCCCATGACACGGTTGTCCGGCCACGAGCGGCATGGGAGCCAGACTTGCCGCGAAGCGTGCGGCTGTCCACCGCCGGCTCGTGGGCTGGCAGTCGCGGGGACAAGGAGTTCTGTCCTCTCCGGAGCGGCAGCCGTCCGTCCCGAACAGCCACGCTCCTATCCTGGGCGATGTGTGTGCTAGCCGCACTGGGGTCCGGGTGGGACCTCGGTCGGCTCCGCTCTTTCGATGGCAGGACACGAGTGTCCCTCCACGGGCAGCGTGGGTCCGGCTTCCCGAGCCCTTTGACTCCATCCTGGGTATCGTGTTTGCTCGCCGCACCGGGGTCCGGATCCCATTTCGGGCGCCTCGGGGAAGGAAATCCTACGACACGGTTGTGCGGCCACAAGCGCTGTGGCTGCCAGCCGTGTCGAGAAGTGGAGGCTGTCGTTCAGCGGCTCGGAGTTACGCAGTGCCGGGGACCGGGGATTCAGACAGTCCAGAGCGGCAGGCGTCCGGATATGGACCCTGGGCTTCGGTCCTGGGCGACGTGTGTGCTAGCCGCACGGGGGTCCGGGTTCTGTCTTGGGCGAATCGGGGAAGGAGATCCCACGACACAGTGGTCCGGCCACGAGCTGCGTGCGTAGCAGCCGTGTCGTGAAACAAGAGGCTGTCATCCTCTGGCTCGGGGGCTGGTTGTCCCCGAGACGAAAGCTTCTGTCCTGTCCGGAGCGGCGGCCGTCCTTCCCGAACAGCGACGCTCCGGTCCCGGGCGATGTGTGTGCTAGCCGCACTAGGACCCGGTCGAACCTCTGTCGGCTCCGCTATTTCGATCGCAGGAAACGTGTGTCCCTCTTCGGGCAGCGTGGGTCCTGCTCCCCGAGCCCCTAGGCTCCGGTCCTGCGCGACGTGTGTGCTAGCCGCACCGGGGTCCGGGTCCCGTCTCGGGCGGACTGGGGACAACGATCCCAAGACACGGTTGTCCGGCCACGAGCGGCATGGGAGTCAGACTTGCCGCGAAGCGTCAGGCTTTCGTTCACAGGCTAGGAGTTACGCCGTCCCTGGGACAGGGGATTCAGACATTCCAGAGCGGCAGGCGTCCGGATGTGGACCCTGGGCTTCGGTCCTGGGCGACGTGTGTTCTAGCCGCGCCGGGGTCCGGGTCCCGCCTTGGGCGGCTCGACGAAAGTGATCGCAAGACACGGGTAACCGGCCGCAAGCGGTTTGGGTGCCAGCCTTGCCGCGAAGAAGGAGGCTGTGTTCCGTTCTCTCGGCAACTATTCGTCCCGGAGTGGCCGCCGTCTTTCCCGAACGCCAAGACTCCGGTCCTGGGAGACGTGTATGCTAGCCGCGCAAGGGTAAGAATCCCGTTTCGGGCGGACTGGGGACAACGATCCCATGACACGGTTGTCCGGCCACGAGCGGCATGGGAGCCAGACTTGCCGCGAAGCGTGCGGCTGTCCACCGCCGGCTCGTGGGCTGGCAGTCGCGGGGCCAAGGGGTTCTGTCCTCTCCGGAGCGGCAGCCGTCCGTCCCGAACAGCCACGCTCCTATCCTGGGCGATGTGTGTGCTAGCCGCACTGGGGTCCGGGTTCTGTCTTGGGCGAATCGGGGAAGGAGATCCCACGACACAGTGGTCCGGCCACGAGCTGCATGCGTAGCAGCCGTGTCGTGAAACAAGAGGCTGTCATCCTCTGGCTCGGGGGCTGTTTTTCCCCGAGACGAAAGCTTCTGTCCTGTCCGGAGCGGCAGCCGTCCTTCCCGAATAGCCACGCTCCGGTCCCGGGCGAAGTGTGCGCTAGCCGCACTAGGACCCGGTCGAACCTCTGTCGGCTCCGCTATTTCGATCGCAGGAAACGTGTGTCCCTCTACGGGCTGCGTGGGTCCGGCTTCCCGAGCCCCTAGGCTCCGGTCCTGCGCGACGTGTGTTCTAGCCGCGCCGGGGTCCGGGTCCCGCCTTGGGCGGCTCGACGAAAGTGATCGCAAGACACGGGTAACCGGCCGCAAGCGGTTTGGGTGCCAGCCTTGCCGCGAAGAAGGAGGCTGTGTTCCGTTCTCTCGGCAACTATTCGTCCCGGAGTGGCCGCCGTCTTTCCCGAACGCCAAGACTCCGGTCCTGGGAGACGTGTATGCTAGCCGCGCAAGGGTAAGAATCCCGTTTCGGGCGGACTGGGGACAACGATCCCATGACACGGTTGTCCGGCCACGAGCGGCATGGGAGCCAGACTTGCCGCGAAGCGTGCGGCTGTCCACCGCCGGCTCGTGGGCTGGCAGTCGCGGGGCCAAGGGGTTCTGTCCTCTCCGGAGCGGCAGCCGTCCGTCCCGAACAGCCACGCTCCTATCCTGGGCGATGTGTGTGCTAGCCGCACTGGGGTCCGGGTGGGACCTCGGTCGGCTCCGCTCTTTCGATGGCAGGACACGAGTGTCCCTCCACGGGCAGCGTGGGTCCGGCTTCCCGAGCCCTTTGACTCCATCCTGGGTATCGTGTTTGCTCGCCGCACCGGGGTCCGGATCCCATTTCGGGCGCCTCGGGGAAGGAAATCCTACGACACGGTTGTGCGGCCACAAGCGCTGTGGCTGCCAGCCGTGTCGAGAAGTGGAGGCTGTCGTTCAGCGGCTCGGAGTTACGCAGTGCGGGGGACCGGGGATTCAGACAGTCCAGAGCGGCAGGCGTCCGGATATGGACCCTGGGCTTCGGTCCTGGGCGACGTGTGTGCTAGCCGCACGGGGGTCCGGGTTCTGTCTTGGGCGAATCGGGGAAGGAGATCCCACGACACAGTGGTCCGGCCACGAGCTGCGTGCGTAGCAGCCGTGTCGTGAAACAAGAGGCTGTCATCCTCTGGCTCGGGGGCTGGTTGTCCCCGAGACGAAAGCTTCTGTCCTGTCCGGAGCGGCGGCCGTCCTTCCCGAACAGCGACGCTCCGGTCCCGGGCGATGTGTGTGCTAGCCGCACTAGGACCCGGTCGAACCTCTGTCGGCTCCGCTATTTCGATCGCAGGAAACGTGTGTCCCTCTTCGGGCAGCGTGGGTCCTGCTCCCCGAGCCCCTAGGCTCCGGTCCTGCGCGACGTGTGTGCTAGCCGCACCGGGGTCCGGGTCCCGTCTCGGGCGGACTGGGGACAACGATCCCAAGACACGGTTGTCCGGCCACGAGCGGCATGGGAGTCAGACTTGCCGCGAAGCGTCAGGCTTTCGTTCACAGGCTAGGAGTTACGCCGTCCCTGGGACAGGGGATTCAGACATTCCAGAGCGGCAGGCGTCCGGATGTGGACCCTGGGCTTCGGTCCTGGGCGACGTGTGTTCTAGCCGCGCCGGGGTCCGGGTCCCGCCTTGGGCGGCTCGACGAAAGTGATCGCAAGACACGGGTAACCGGCCGCAAGCGGTTTGGGTGCCAGCCTTGCCGCGAAGAAGGAGGCTGTGTTCCGTTCTCTCGGCAACTATTCGTCCCGGAGTGGCCGCCGTCTTTCCCGAACGCCAAGACTCCGGTCCTGGGAGACGTGTATGCTAGCCGCGCAAGGGTAAGAATCCCGTTTCGGGCGGACTGGGGACAACGATCCCATGACACGGTTGTCCGGCCACGAGCGGCATGGGAGCCAGACTTGCCGCGAAGCGTGCGGCTGTCCACCGCCGGCTCGTGGGCTGGCAGTCGCGGGGACAAGGGGTTCTGTCCTCTCCGGAGCGGCAGCCGTCCGTCCCGAACAACCACGCTCCTATCCTGGGCGACGTGTGTGCTAGCCGCACTGGGGTCCGGGTTCTGTCTTGGGCGAATCGGGGAAGGAGATCCCACGACACAGTGGTCCGGCCACGAGCTGCGTGCGTAGCAGCCGTGTCGTGAAACAAGAGGCTGTCATCCTCTGGCTCGGGGGCTGGTTGTCCCCGAGACGAAAGCTTCTGTCCTGTCCGGAGCGGCGGCCGTCCTTCCCGAACAGCGACGCTCCGGTCCCGGGCGAAGTGTGCGCTAGCCGCACTAGGACCCGGTCGAACCTCTGTCGGCTCCGCTATTTCGATCGCAGGAAAAGTGTGTCCCTCTTCGGGCAGCGTGGGTCCGGCTCCCCGAGCCCCTAGGCTCCGGTCCTGCGCGACGTGTGTGCTAGCCGCACCGGGGTCCGGGTCCCGTCTCGGGCGGACTGGGGACAACGATCCCAAGACACGGTTGTCCGGCCACGAGCGGCATGGGAGTCAGACTTGCCGCGAAGCGTCAGGCTTTCGTTCACAGGCTAGGAGTTACGCCGTCCCTGGGACAGGGGATTCAGACATTCCAGAGCGGCAGGCGTCCGGATGTGGACCCTGGGCTTCGGTCCTGGGCGACGTGTGTTCTAGCCGCGCCGGGGTCCGGGTCCCGCCTTGGGCGGCTCGACGAAAGTGATCGCAAGACACGGGTAACCGGCCGCAAGCGGTTTGGGTGCCAGCCTTGCCGCGAAGAAGGAGGCTGTGTTCCGTTCTCTCGGCAACTATTCGTCCCGGAGTGGCCGCCGTCTTTCCCGAACGCCAAGACTCCGGTCCTGGGAGACGTGTATGCTAGCCGCGCAAGGGTAAGAATCCCGTTTCGGGCGGACTGGGGACAACGATCCCATGACACGGTTGTCCGGCCACGAGCGGCATGGGAGCCAGACTTGCCGCGAAGCGTGCGGCTGTCCACCGCCGGCTCGTGGGCTGGCAGTCGCGGGGACAAGGGGTTCTGTCCTCTCCGGAGCGGCAGCCGTCCGTCCCGAACAACCACGCTCCTATCCTGGGCGACGTGTGTGCTAGCCGCACTGGGGTCCGGGTTCTGTCTTGGGCGAATCGGGGAAGGAGATCCCACGACACAGTGGTCCGGCCACGAGCTGCATGCGTAGCAGCCGTGTCGTGAAACAAGAGGCTGTCATCCTCTGGCTCGGGGGCTGTTTTTCCCCGAGACGAAAGCTTCTGTCCTGTCCGGAGCGGCAGCCGTCCTTCCCGAATAGCCACGCTCCGGTCCCGGGCGATGTGTGTGCTAGCCGCACTGGGGTCCGGGTGGGACCTCGGTCTGCTCCGCTCTTTCGATCGCAGGACACGAGTGTCCCTCCACGGGCAGCGTGGGTCCGGCTTCCCGAGCCCTTTGACTCCATCCTGGGTGTCGTGTTTGCTCGCAGCACCGGGGTCCGGATCCCATTTCGGGCGCCTCGGGGAAGGAGATCCTACGACACGGTTGTGCGGCCACAAGCGCTGTGGCTGCCAGCCGTGTCGAGAAGTGGAGGCTGTCGTTCAGCGGCTCGGAGATACACGGTGCCGGGGACCGGGGATTCAGACAGTCCAGAGCGGCAGGCGTCCGGATGTGGACCCTGGGCTTCGGTCCTGGGCGACGTGTGTGCTAGCCGCACGGGGGTTCCGGGTTCTATCTTGGGCGGCCCGGGGAAGGAGATCCACGACACAGTGGTCCGGCCACGAGCTGCGTGCGTGGCAACCGTTTCGTGAAACAAGAGGCTGTCATCCTCTGGCTCGGGGGCTGGTTGTCCCCGAGACGAAAGCTTCTGTCCTGTCCGGAGCGGCGGCCGTCCTTCCCGAACAGCGACGCTCCGGTCCCGGGCGATGTGTGTGCTAGCCGCACTAGGACCCGGTCGAACCTCTGTCGGCTCCGCTATTTCGATCGCAGGACACGAGTGTCCCTCTACGGGCAGCGTGGGTCCGGCTTCCCGAGCCCCTAGGCACAGGTCCTGCGCGACGTGTGTGCTAGCCGCACCGGGGTCCGGGTCCCGTCTCGGGCGGACTGGGGACAGCGATCCCAAGACACGGTTGTCCGGCCACGAGCGGCATGGGAGTCAGACTTGCCGCGAAGAGTCAGGCTTTCGTTCACCGGCTAGGAGTTACGCCGTCCTTGGGACCGGGGATTCAGACATTACAGAGCGGCAGACGTCCGGATGTGGACCCTGGGCTTCGATCCTGGGCGACGTGTGTGCTAGCCGCACCGGGGTCCGGGTCCCGCCTTGGGCGGCTCGACGAAAGTGATCGCAAGACAGGGATGAACGGCCACAAGCGGTGTGGCTCCTACCGTTGCCGCGAAACAGGAGGCTGTGTTCCGTTCTCTCGGCCACTATCCGTCCCGGAGCGGCAGCCGTCCGTCCCGAGCACCCTCGCTCCTTTCCTGGGCGACGTGTGTGCTAGCCGCACTAGGACCTAGTTGCATGTGGGGCTGCATAAAGGCTCCCCTGGGGAGTTCAGTTGTACCCAAAGCCTTCCTTTGGGGGCACTTTTGGATGGGCGAATGGGGCTCGTAACACATTTTCTGTGGCCCGAGCTTTCAGTCGACTGCCAGGCGTGCTAGGGCTATATTTAGGCTTGCGGTGAAAGAGTGAACGCGGAGGGTCCAGTTGCATGTGGGGCTGCATAAAGGCTCCCCTGGGGAGTTCACTTGTACCCAAAGCCTTCCTTTGGGGGCACTTCTGGATGGGTGAATGGGGCGTGAAACGCATTTTCTGGAGCCCGAGTTTTCAGTCTTCTGCCATGCTGGCTAGGGGTATATTTAGGGTTGCTCGTAAACAGTGAACAAAGAGGGTCCAGTTGCATGTGGGGCTGCCTAAAGGCTCCCCTGGGGAGTTCAGTTGTAAACAAAGCCTTCCTCTGGGGCACTGTTACATGGTCCAAGGGGAATCGCAATGCGTTTTCTGAGGCCCGCTTTTTCAGTCTTCTCCCATTGCGCCGAGGGCTATATTTAGGCTTGCGGTGAAAGAGTGAACGCGGAGGGTCCAGTTGCATGTGGGGCTGCATAAAGGCTCCCCTGGGGAGTTCACTTGTACCCAAAGCCTTCCTTTGGAGGCACTTTTGGATGGGCGAATGGGGCTTGTAACACATTTTCTGTGGCCCGAGCTTTCAGTCGACTGCCAGGCGTGCTAGGGCTATATTTAGGCTTGCGGTGAAAGAGTGAACCCGGAGGGTCCAGTTGCATGTGGGGCTGCATAAAGGCTCCCCTGGGGAGTTCACTTGTACCCAAAGCCTTCCTTTGGGGGCACTTCTGGATGGTCGAATGGGGCTTGTAGCACGTTTTCTGGGGCCCGATTTTTCAGTCGTCTGCCATGGTGGCTAGGGGTATATTTAGGGTTGCTCGTAAACAGTGAACAAGGAGGGTCCAGTTGCATGTGGGGCTGCGTAAAGGCTCCCCTGGGGAGTTCAGTTGTACCCAAAGCCTTCCTCTGGGGGAACTTTTGGATGGGCGAATTAGGCTTTTAATGCATTTTCTGGAGCCCGAGTTTTCAGTCGACTGCCAGGCGGGCCAGGGCTATATTTAGGGTTGCTGTGAAAGAGCGAATACGGAGGGTCCAGTTGCATGTGGGGCTGCATAAAGGCTCCCCTGGGGAGTTCAGTTGTACCCAAAGCCTTCCTTTGGGGGCACTTTTGGATGGGCGAAAGGGGCTTGAAACGCTTTTTCTGTGGCCCGAGTTTTCAGTCTTCTGCCATGCGGGCCAGGGTTATATTTAGGGTTGCTGTGAAAGAGCTAACACGGAGGGTCCAGTTGCATGTGGGGCTGCATAAAGGCTCCCCTGGGGAGTTCACTTGTACCCAAAGCCTTCCTTTGGGGGCACTTTTGGATGGGCGAATGGGGCTTGTAGCACGTTTTCTGGGGCCCGATTTTTCAGTCGTCTGCCATGCGGGCCAGGGTTATATTTAGGGTTGCTGTGAAAGAGCGAATACGGAGGGTCCAGTTGCATGTGGGGCTGCGTAAAGGCTCCCCTGGAGAGTTCAGTTGTACCCAAAGCCTTCCTTTGGGGGCACTTTTGGATGGTCAAATGGGGCTTGTAGCACGTTTTCTGGGGCCCGAGTTTTCAGTCGACTGCCAGGCGGGCCCCGGCTATATTTAGGGTTGCTGTGAAAGAGCGAATACGGAGGGTCCAGTTGCATGTGGGGCTGCATAAATGCTCCCCTGGGGAGTTCAGTTGTACCCAAAGCCTTCCTCTGGGGGCACTTTTGGATGGGCGAATTAGGCTTTTAACGCATTTTCTGGGGCCCGAGCTTTCAGTCGACTGCCAGGCGGGCCAGGGCTATATTTAGGGTTGCGGTGAAAGAGTGAACCCGGAGGGTCCAGTTGCATGTGGGGCTGCATAAAGGCTCCCCTGGGGAGTTCAGTTGTACCCAAAGCCTTCCTTTGGGGACACTTCTGGATGGGTGAATGGGGCTTGAAACGCATTTTCTGGAGCCCGAGTTTTCAGTCTTCTGCCATGGTGGCTAGGGGTATATTTAGGGTTGCTCGTAAACAGTGAACAAGGAGGGTTCAGTTGCATGTGGGACTGTGTAAAGGCTCCCCTGGGGAGTTCAGTTGTACCCAAAGCCTTCCTCTGGGGGCACTTTTGGATGGGCGAATTAGGCTTTTAACAGTTTTTCTGGGCCCGAGTTTCCAGTCGACTGCCAGGCGGCCCAGGGCTATATTTAGGGTTGCTGTGAAAGAGCGAATACGGAGGGTCCAGTTGCATGTGGGGCTGCGTTAAGGCTCCCCTGGGGAGTTCACTTGTACCCAAAGCCTTCCTCTGGGGGCACTTTTGGATGGGCGAATTAGGCTTTTAACGCAATTTCTGGGGCCCGAGTTTTCAGTCGTCTTCCATGCGGGCCAGGGTTATATTTAGGGTTGCTGTGAAAGAGCGAATACGGAGGGTCCAGTTGCATGTGGGGCTGCGTTAAGGCTCCCCTGGGGAGTTCAGATGTACCCAAAGCCTTCCTTTGTGGGCACTTTTGGGTGGGCGAACGGGGCTCATAACACATTTTCTGTGGCCCGAGCTTTCAGTCGACTGCCAGGCGTGCTAGGGCTATATTTAGGCTTGCGGTGAAAGAGTGAACCCGGAGGGTCCAGTTGCATGTGGGGCTGCATAAAGGCTCCCTGGGGAGTTCAGTTGTACCCAAAGCCTTCCTTTGGGGGCACTTCTGGATGGGTGAATGGGGCTTGAAACGCATTTTCTGGAGCCCGAGTTTTCAGTCTTCTGCCATGGTGGCTAGGGGTATATTTAGGGTTGCTTGTAAACAGCGAACACGGGGGGTCCAGTTGCGTATAAGCCTGCATAAAGGCTCCCCTTGGGAGTTCAGTTGTACCCAAAGCCTTCCTTTGGGGGCACTTTTGGATGGTCAATTGGGGCTTGTAGCACGTTTTCTGGGGCCCGATTTTTCAGTCGTCTGCCATGCGGGCCAGGGCTATATTTAGGGTTGCTGTGAAAGAGCGAATACGGAGGGTCCAGTTGCATGTGGGGCTGCATAAAGGCTCCCCTGGGGAGTTCACTTGTATTTGTACCCAAAGCCTTCCTCTGGGGGCACTTTTGGGTGGGCGAACGGGTCTCGTAACACATTTTCTGTGGCCCGAGCTTTCAGTCGACTGCCAGGCGTGCTAGGGCTATATTTAGGCTTGCGGTGAAAGAGTGAACCGGAAAGTCCAGTTGCATGTGGGGCTGCATAAAGGCTCCCCTGGGGAATTCAGTTGTACCCAAAGCCTTCCTTTGGGGGCACTTCTGGATGGGTGAATGGGGGGTTGAAACGCATTTTCTGGAGCCCGAGTTTTCAGTCTTCTGCCATGCTGGCTAGGGGTATATTTAGGGTTGCTCGTAAACAGTGAACAAGGAGGGTCCAGTTGCATGTGGGGCTGCGTAAAGGCTCCCCTGGGGAGTTCAGTTGTACCCAAAGCCTTCCTCTGGGGGCACTTTTGGATGGGCAAATTAGCCTTTTAATGCATTTTCTGTGGCCCGAGTTTTCAGTCGACTGCCAGGCGGGCCAGGGTTATATTTAGGGTTGCTGTGAAAGAGCGAATACGGAGGGTCCAGTTGCATGTGGGGCTGCGTTAAGGCTCCCCTGGGGAGTCCAGTTGTACCCAAAGCCTTCCTTTGGGGGCACTTTGGGATGGTCTAAGGGGAATCGCAATGCGTTTTCTGAGGCCCGCTTTTTCAGTCTTCTCCCATTGCTCCGAGGGCTATATTTAGGCTTGCGGTGAAAGAGTGAACGCGGAGGGTCCAGTTGCATGTGGGGCTGCATAAAGGCTCCCTGGGGAGTTCAGTTGGACCCAAAGCCTTCCTTTGGGGGCACTTCTGGATGGGTGAATGGGGCTTGAAACGCATTTTCTGGAGCCCGAGTTTTCAGTCTTCTGCCATGGTGGCTAGGGGTATATTTAGGGTTGCTTGTAAACAGCGAACACGGGGGGTCCAGTTGCGTATAAGCCTGCATAAAGGCTCCCCTGGGAAGTGCAGTTGTACCAAAGCCTTCCTTTGGGGGCACTTTTGGATGGTCGAATGGGGCTTGTAGCACGTTTTCTGGGCCCGAGTTTTCAGTCTTCTGCCATGCTGGCTAGGGTTATATTTAGGGTTGCTGTAAAGAGCGAATACGGAGGGTCCAGTTGCATGTGGGGCTGCGTAAAGGCTCCCCTGGGGAGTTCAGATGTACCCAAAGCCTTCCTTTGGGGCACTTCTGATGGGTGAATGGGGCTTGAAACGCATTTTCTGGAGCCCGAGTTTTCAGTCTTCTGCCATGGTGGCTAGGGTATATTTAGGGTTGCTCGTAAACAGTGAACAAGGAGGGTCCAGTTGCATGTGGGGCTGTGTAAAGTCTCCCCTGGAGAGTTCAGTTGTACCCAAAGCCTTCCTTTGGGGGCACTTTTGGATGGTCAAATGGGGCTTGTAGCACGTTTTCTGGGGCCCGAGTTTTCAGTCGACTGCCAGGCGGGCCCCGGCTATATTTAGGGTTGCTGTGAAAGAGCGAATACGGAGGGTCCAGTTGCATGTAGGGCTGCATAAATGCTCCCCTGGGGAGTTCAGTTGTACCCAAAGCCTTCCTCTGGGGGCACTTTTGGATGGGCGAATTAGGCTTTTAACGCATTTTCTGGGGCCCGAGCTTTCAGTCGACTGCCAGGCGGGCCAGGGCTATATTTAGGGTTGCGGTGAAAGAGTGAACCCGGAGGGTCCAGTTGCATGTGGGGCTGCATAAAGGCTCCCCTGGGGAGTTCAGTTGTACCCAAAGCCTTCCTTTGGGGACACTTCTGGATGGGTGAATGGGGCTTGAAACGCATTTTCTGGAGCCCGAGTTTTCAGTCTTCTGCCATGGTGGCTAGGGGTATATTTAGGGTTGCTCGTAAACAGTGAACAAGGAGGGTTCAGTTGCATGTGGGACTGTGTAAAGGCTCCCCTGGGGAGTTCAGTTGTACCCAAAGCCTTCCTCTGGGGGCACTTTTGGATGGGCGAATTAGGCTTTTAACAGTTTTTCTGGGGCCCGAGTTTCCAGTCGACTGCCAGGCGGCCCAGGGCTATATTTAGGGTTGCTGTGAAAGAGCGAATACGGAGGGTCCAGTTGCATGTGGGGCTGCGTTAAGGCTCCCCTGGGGAGTTCACTTGTACCCAAAGCCTTCCTCTGGGGGCACTTTTGGATGGGCGAATTAGGCTTTTAACGCAATTTCTGGGGCCCGAGTTTTCAGTCGTCTTCCATGCGGGCCAGGGTTATATTTAGGGTTGCTGTGAAAGAGCGAATACGGAGGGTCCAGTTGCATGTGGGGCTGCGTTAAGGCTCCCCTGGGGAGTTCAGATGTACCCAAAGCCTTCCTTTGGGGGCACTTTTGGGTGGGCGAACGGGGCTCATAACACATTTTCTGTGGCCCGAGCTTTCAGTCGACTGCCAGGCGTGCTAGGGCTATATTTAGGCTTGCGGTGAAAGAGTGAACCCGGAGGGTCCAGTTGCATGTGGGGCTGCATAAAGGCTCCCCTGGGGAGTTCAGTTGTACCCAAAGCCTTCCTTTGGGGGCACTTCTGGATGGGTGAATGGGGCTTGAAACGCATTTTCTGGAGCCCGAGTTTTCAGTCTTCTGCCATGGTGGCTAGGGGTATATTTAGGGTTGCTTGTAAACAGCGAACACGGGGGGTCCAGTTGCGTATAAGCCTGCATAAAGGCTCCCCTGGGAAGTGCAGTTGTACCCAAAGCCTTCCTTTGGGGGCACTTTTGGATGGTCAAATGGGGCTTGTAGCACGTTTTCTGGGGCCCGAGTTTTCAGTCGTCTGCCATGCGGGCCAGGGTTATATTTAGGGTTGCTGTGAAAGAGCGAATACGGAGGGTCCAGTTGCATGTGGGGCTGCATAATGGCTCCCCTGGGGTGTTCAGTTGGACCCAAAGCCTTCCTTTGGGGGCACTTCTGGATGGGTGAATGGGGCTTGAAACGCATTTTCTGGAGCCGGAGTTTTCAGTCTTCTGCCATGCTGGCTAGGGGTATATTTAGGGTTGCTCGTAAACAGTGAACAAAGAGGGTCCAGTTGCATGTGGGGCTGCGTAAAGGCTCCCCTGGGGAGTTCACTAGTACCCAAAGCCTTCCTCTGGGGGCACTTTTGGATGGGCGAATTAGGCTTTTAACGCATTTTCTGGGGCCCGAGTTTTCAGTCGACTGCCAGGCGGGCCAGGGCTATATTTAGGGTTGCTGTGAAAGAGCGAATACGGAGGGTCCAGTTGCATGTGGGGCTGCATAAAGGCTCCCCTGGGGAGTTCACTTGTACCCAAAGCCTTCCTCTGGGGGCACTTTTGGATGCGCGAATTAGGCTTTTAACGCGTTTTCTGGGGCCCGAGTTTTCAGTCGACTGCCAGGCGAGCCAGGGCTATATTTAGGGTTGCTGTGAAAGAGCGAATACGGAGGGTCCAGTTGCATGTGGGGCTGCATAAAGGCTCCCCTGGGGAGTTCAGTTGGACCCAAAGCCTTCCTTTGGGGGCACTTCTGGATGGGTGAATGTTGCTTGAAACACCTTTTCTGTGGCCTGAGTTTTCAGTTTTCTGCCATGCTGGCTAGTGTTATATTTAGGGTTGCTTGTAAACAGCGAACACGGGGGGTCCAGTTGCCTATGGGCCTGCATAAAGGCTCTCCTAGGGACTTCAGTTGTACCCAAAGCCTTCCTTTGGGGGCACTTTTGGATGGTCGAATGGGGCTTGTAGCACGTTTTCTGGGGCCCGATTTTTCAGTCGTCTGCCATGCGGGCCAGGGTTATATTTAGTGTTGCTGTGAAAGAGCGAATACGGAGGGTCCAGTTGCATGTGGGGCTGCATAAAGGCTCCCCTGGGGAGTTCAGTTGTACCCAAAGCCTTCCTTTGGGGGCACTTCTGGATGGGCGAAAGGGGCTTGAAACGCTTTTTCTGTGGCCCGAGTTTTCAGTCTTCTACCATGCTGGCTAGGGTTATATTTAGGGTTGCTGTAAAGAGTGAACACGGAGGGTCCAGTTGCATGTGGGGCTGCGTAAAGGCTCCCCTGGGGAGTTCAGTTGTACCCAAAGCCTTCCTTTGGGGGCACTTCTGGATGGGCGAATGGGGCTTTAAACGCTCTTTCTGTGGCCTGAGTTTTCTGTTTTCTGCCATGCGGGCCAGGGTTATATTTAGGGTTGCTTGTAAACAGCGAACACGGGGGGTCCAGTTGCGTATGGGCCTGCATACAGGCTCCCATGGGGAGTTCAGTTTTACCCAAAGCCTTCCTTTGGGGGCACTTTTGGATGGGCGAATGGGGCTTGTAGCACGTTTTCTGGGGCCCGATTTTTCAGTCCTCTGCCATGGTGGCTAGGGGTATATTTAGGGTTGCTCGTAAACAGTGAACAAGGAGGGTCCAATTGCATGTGGGGCTGCGTAAAGGCTCCCCTGGGGAGTTCAGTTGTACCCAAAGCCTTCCTTTGGGGGCACTTTTGAATGGGCGAATTAGGCTTTTAATGCATTTTCTGGAGCCCGAGTTTTCAGTCGACTGCCAGGCGGGCCAGGGCTATATTTAGGGTTGCTGTGAAAGAGCGAATACGGAGGGTCCAGTTGCATGTGGGGCTGCGTTAAGGCTCCCCTGGGGAGTCCAGTTGTACCCAAAGCCTTCCTTTGGGGGCACTTTTGGATGGTCTCAGGGGAATCGCAATGCGTTTTCTGAGGCCCGCTTTTTCAGTCTTCTCCCATTGCGCCGAGGGCTATATTTAGGCTTGCGGTGAAAGAGTGAACGCGGAGGGTCCAGTTGCATGTGGGGCTGCATAAAGGCTCCCCTGGGGAGTTCACTTGTACCCAAAGCCTTCCTTTGGGGGCACTTCTGGATGGGCGAAAGGGGCTTGAAACGCTTTTTCTGTGGCCCGAGTTTTCAGTCTTCTGCCATGCGGGCCAGGGTTATATTTAGGGTTGCTGTGAAAGAGCGAACACGGAGGGTCCAGTTGCATGTGGGGCTGCATAAAGGCTCCCCTGGGGAGTTCACTTGTACCCAAAGCCTTCCTTTGGGGGCACTTTTGGATGGTCGAATGGGGCTTGTAGCACGTTTTCTGGGGCCCGATTTTTCAGTCGTCTGCCATGCGGGCCAGGGTTATATTTAGGGTTGCTGTGAAAGAGCGAATACGGAGGGTCCAGTTGCATGTGGGGCTGCATAAAGGCTCCCCTGGGGAGTTCAGTTGGACCCAAAGCCTTCCTTTGGGGGCACTTCTGGATGGGTGAATGGGGCTTGAAACGCATTTTCTGGAGCCGGAGTTTTCAGTCTTCTGCCATGCTGGCTAGGGGTATATTTAGGGTTGCTTGTAAACAGCGAACACGGGGGGTCCAGTTGCCTATGGGCCTGCATAAAGGCTCTCCTAGGGACTTCAGTTGTACCCAAAGCCTTCCTTTGGGGGCACTTTTGGATGGTCGAATGGGGCTTGTAGCACGTTTTCTGGGGCCCGATTTTTCAGTCGTCTGCCATGCGGGCCAGGGTTATATTTAGGGTTGCTGTGAAAGAGCGAATACGGAGGGTCCAGTTGCATGTGGGGCTGCATAAAGGCTCCCCTGGGGAGTTCACTTGTACCCAAAGCATTCCTTTGGGGGCACTTCTGGATGGGCGAAAGGGGCTTGAAACGCTTTTTCTGTGGCCCGAGTTTTCAGTCTTCTGCCATGCTGGCTATGGTTATATTTAGGGTTGCTGTAAAGAGCGAACACGGAGGGTCCAGTTGCATGTGGGGCTGCGTAAAGGCTCCCCTGGGGAGTTCAGATGTATCCAAAGCCTTCCTTTGGGGGCACTTTTGGATGGTCGAATGGGGCTTGTAGCACGTTTTCTGGGGCCCGATTTTTCAGTCCTCTGCCATGGTGGCTAGGGGTATATTTAGGGTTGCTCGTAAACAGTGAACAAGGAGGGTCCAGTTGCATGTGGGGCTGCGTAAAGGCTCCCCTGGGGAGTTCAGTTGTACCCAAAGCCTTCCTTTGGGGGCACTTTTGAATGGGCGAATTAGGCTTTCAATGTATTTTCTGGAGCCCAAGTTTTCAGTCGACTGCCAGGCGGGCCAGGGCTATATTTAGGGTTGCTGTGAAAGAGCGAATTCGGAGGGTCCAGTTGCATGTGGGGCTGCATAAAGGCTCCCCTGGGGAGTTCAGTTGTACCCAAAGCCTTCCTTTGGGGGCACTTCTGGATGGGCGAAAGGGGCTTGAAACGCTTTTTCTGTGGCCCGAGTTTTCAGTCTTCTGCCATGCGGGCCAGGGTTATATTTAGGGTTGCTGTGAAAGAGCGAACACGGAGGGTCCAGTTGCATGTGGGGCTGCATAAAGGCTCCCCTGGGGAGTTCACTTGTACCCAAAGCCTTCCTTTGGGGGCACTTTTGGATGGTCGAATGGGGCTTGTAGCACGTTTTCTGGGGCCCGATTTTTCAGTCGTCTGCCATGCGGGCCAGGGTTATATTTAGGGTTGCTGTGAAAGAGCGAATACGGAGGGTCCAGTTGCATGTGGGGCTGCATAAAGGCTCCCCTGGGGAGTTCAGTTGGACCCAAAGCCTTCCTTTGGGGGCACTTCTGGATGGGCGAAAGGGGCTTGAAACGCTCTTTCTGTGGCCCGAGTTTTCAGTCTTCTGCCATGCTGGCTAGGGTTATATTTAGGGTTGCTGTGAAAGAGCGAATACGGAGGGTCCAGTTGCATGTGGGGCTGCGTAAAGGCTCCCCTGGGGAGTTCAGATGTATCCAAAGCCTTCCTTTGGGGTTACTTTTAGATGGGCGAATGGGGCTCGTAACACATTTTCTGTGGCCCGAGCTTTCTGTCGACTGCCAGGCGTGCTAGGGCTATATTTATGCTTGCGGTGAAAGAGTGAACCCGGAGGGTCCAGTTGCATGTGGGGCTGCATAAAGGCTCCCCTGGGGAGTTCAGTTGTACCCAAAGCCTTCCTTTGGGGGCACTTCTGGATGGGTGAATGGGGCTTGAAACGCATTTTCTGGAGCCCGAGTTTTCAGTCTTCTGCCATGGTGGCTAGGGGTATATTTAGGGTTGCTGTAAAGAGTGAACACGGAGGGTCCAGTTGCATGTGGGGCTGTGTAAAGGCTCCCCTGGGGAGTTCAGTTGTACCCAAAGCCATCCTCTGGGGGCACTTCTGGATGGGCGAAAGGGGCTTGAAACGCTTTTTCTGTGGCCCGAGTTTTCAGTTTTCTGCCATGCTGGCTAGTGTTATATTTAGGGTAGCTTGTAAACAGCGAACACGGGGGGTCCAGTTGCGTATGGGCCTGCATAAAGGCTCCCCTGGGGAGTTCAGTTGTACCCAAAGCCTTCCTTTGGGGGCACTTTTGGATGGTCAATTGGGGCTTGTAGCACGTTTTCTGGGGCCCGATTTTTCAGTCGTCTGCCATGCGGGCCAGGGTTATATTTAGGGTTGCTGTGAAAGAGCGAATACGGAGGGTCCAGTTGCATGTGGGGCTGCATAAAGGCTCCCCTGGGGAGTTCACTTGTACCCAAAGCCTTCCTTTGGGGGCACTTCTGGATGGGCGAAAGGGGCTTGAAACACTTTTTCTGTGGCCCGAGTTTTCAGTCTTCTGCCATGGTGGCTAGGGTTATATTTAGGGTTGCTCGTAAACAGTGAACAAGGAGGGTCCAGTTGCATGTGGGACTGTGTAAAGGCTCCCCTGGGGAGTTCAGTTGTACCCAAAGCCTTCCTCTGGGGGCACTTTTGGATGGGCGAATTAGGCTTTAACAGTTTTTCTGGGGCCCGAGTTTCCAGTCGACTGCCAGGCGGGCCAGGGCTATATTTAGGGTTGCTGTGAAAGAGCGAATACGGAGGGTCCAGTTGCATGTGGGGCTGCGTTAAGGCTCCCCTGGGGAGTTCAGTTGTACCCAAAGCCTTCCTCTGGGGGCACTTTTGTGTGGGCGAACGGGGCTCGTAACACATTTTCTGTGGCCCGAGCTTTCAGTCGACTGCCAGGCGTGCTAGGGCTATATTTAGGCTTGCGGTGAAAGAGTGAACCCGGAGGGTCCAGTTGCATGTGGGGCTGCATAAAGGCTCCCCTGGGGAATTCAGTTGTACCCAAAGCCTTCCTTTGGGGGCACTTCTGGATGGGTGAATGGGGGTTGAAACGCATTTTCTGGAGCCCGAGTTTTCAGTCTTCTGCCATGGTGGCTAGGGGTATATTTAGGGTTGCTCGTAAACAGTGAACAAGGAGGGTCCAGTTGCATGTGGGGCTGCGTAAAGGCTCCCCTGGGGAGTTCAGTTGTACCCAAAGCCTTCCTCTGGGGGCACTTTTGGATGGGCGAATTAGGCTTTTAATGCATTTTCTGTGGCCCGAGTTTTCAGTCGACTGCCAGGCGGGCCAGGGCTATATTTAGGGTTGCTGTGAAAGAGCGAATACGGAGGGTCCAGTTGCATGTGGGGCTGCGTTAAGGCTCCCCTGGGGAGTCCAGTTGTACCCAAAGCCTTCCTTTGGGGGCACTTTGGGATGGTCTAAGGGGAATCGCAATGCGTTTTCTGAGGCCCGCTTTTTCAGTCTTCTCCCATTGCTCCGAGGGCTATATTTAGGCTTGCGGTGAAAGAGTGAACGCGGAGGGTCCAGTTGCATGTGGGGCTGCATAAAGGCTCCCCTGGGGAGTTCAGTTAAACCCAAAGCCTTCCTTTGGGGGCACTTCTGGATGGGTGAATGGGGCTTGAAACGCATTTTCTGGAGCCCGAGTTTTCAGTCTTCTGCCATGGTGGCTAGGGGTATATTTAGGGTTGCTTGTAAACAGCGAACACGGGGGGTCCAGTTGCGTATAAGCCTGCATAAAGGCTCCCCTGGGGAGTTCAGTTGTACCCAAAGCCTTCCTTTGGGGGCACTTTTGGATGGTCGAATGGGGCTTGTAGCACGTTTTCTGGGGCCCGAGTTTTCAGTCTTCTGCCATGCTGGCTAGGGTTATATTTAGGGTTGCTGTAAAGAGCGAATACGGAGGGTCCAGTTGCATGTGGGGCTGCGTAAAGGCTCCCCTGGGGAGTTCAGATGTACCCAAAGCCTTCCTTTGGGGGCACTTCTGGATGGGTGAATGGGGCTTGAAACGCATTTTCTGGAGCCCGAGTTTTCAGTCTTCTGCCATGGTGGCTAGGGGTATATTTAGGGTTGCTCGTAAACAGTGAACAAGGAGGGTCCAGTTGCATGTGGGGCTGTGTAAAGGCTCCCCTGGAGAGTTCAGTTGTACCCAAAGCCTTCCTTTGGGGGCACTTTTGGATGGTCAAATGGGGCTTGTAGCACGTTTTCTGGGGCCCGAGTTTTCAGTCGACTGCCAGGCGGGCCCCGGCTATATTTAGGGTTGCTGTGAAAGAGCGAATACGGAGGGTCCAGTTGCATGTGGGGCTGCGTAAAGGCTCCCCTGGGGAGTTCAGTTGTACCCAAAGCCTTCCTCTGGGGGCACTTTTGGATGGGCGAATTAGGCTTTTAACGCATTTTCTGGGGCCCGAGCTTTCAGTCGACTGCCAGGCGGGCCAGGGCTATATTTAGGGTTGCGGTGAAAGAGTGAACCCGGAGGGTCCAGTTGCATGTGGGGCTGCATAAAGGCTCCCCTGGGGAGTTCAGTTGTACCCAAAGCCTTCCTTTGGGGACACTTCTGGATGGGTGAATGGGGCTTGAAACGCATTTTCTGGAGCCCGAGTTTTCAGTCTTCTGCCATGGTGGCTAGGGGTATATTTAGGGTTGCTCGTAAACAGTGAACAAGGAGGGTTCAGTTGCATGTGGGACTGTGTAAAGGCTCCCCTGGGGAGTTCAGTTGTACCCAAAGCCTTCCTCTGGGGGCACTTTTGGATGGGCGAATTAGGCTTTTAACAGTTTTTCTGGGGCCCGAGTTTCCAGTCGACTGCCAGGCGGGCCAGGGTTATATTTAGGGTTGCTGTGAAAGAGCGAATACGGAGGGTCCAGTTGCATGTGGGGCTGCGTTAAGGCTCCCCTGGGGAGTTCACTTGTACCCAAAGCCTTCCTCTGGGGGCACTTTTGGATGGGCGAATTAGGCTTTTAACGCAATTTCTGGGGCCCGAGTTTTCAGTCGTCTGCCATGCGGGCCAGGCTTATATTTAGGGTTGCTGTGAAAGAGCGAATACGGAGGGTCCAGTTGCATGTGGGGCTGCGTTAAGGCTCCCCTGGGGAGTTCAGATGTACCCAAAGCCTTCCTTTGGGGGCACTTTTGGGTGGGCGAACGGGGCTCATAACACATTTTCTGTGGCCCGAGCTTTCAGTCGACTGCCAGGCGTGCTAGGGCTATATTTAGGCTTGCGGTGAAAGAGTGAACCCGGAGGGTCCAGTTGCATGTGGGGCTGCATAAAGGCTCCCCTGGGGAGTTCAGTTGTACCCAAAGCCTTCCTTTGGGGGCACTTCTGGATGGGTGAATGGGGCTTGAAACGCATTTTCTGGAGCCCGAGTTTTCAGTCTTCTGCCATGGTGGCTAGGGGTATATTTGGGGTTGCTCGTAAACAGTGAACAAGGAGGGTCCAGTTGCATGTGGGGCTGCGTAAAGGCTCCCCTGGGGAGTTCAGTTGTACCCAAAGCCTTCCTCTGGGGGCACTTTTGGATGGGCGAATTAGCCTTTTAATGCATTTTCTGTGGCCCGAGTTTTCAGTCGACTGCCAGGCGGGCCAGGGCTATATTTAGGGTTGCTGTGAAAGAGCGAATACGGAGGGTCCAGTTGCATGTGGGGCTGCGTTAAGGCTCCCCTGGGGAGTCCAGTTGTACCCAAAGCCTTCCTTTGGGGGCACTTTGGGATGGTCTAAGGGGAATCGCAATGCGTTTTCTGAGGCCCGCTTTTTCAGTCTTCTCCCATTGCTCCGAGGGCTATATTTAGGCTTGCGGTGAAAGAGTGAACGCGGAGGGTCCAGTTGCATGTGGGGCTGCATAAAGGCTCCCCTGGGGAGTTCAGTTGGACCCAAAGCCTTCCTTTGGGGGCACTTCTGGATGGGTGAATGGGGCTTGAAACGCATTTTCTGGAGCCCGAGTTTTCAGTCTTCTGCCATGGTGGCTAGGGATATATTTAGGGTTGCTTGTAAACAGCGAAAACGGGGGGTCCAGTTGCGTATAAGCCTGCATAAAGGCTCCCCTGGGAAGTGCAGTTGTACCCAAAGCCTTCCTTTGGGGGCACTTTTGGATGGTCGAATGGGGCATGTAGCACGTTTTCTGGGGCCCGAGTTTTCAGTCTTCTGCCATGCAGGCTAGGGTTATATTTAGGGTTGCTGTAAAGAGCGAACACGGAGGGTCCAGTTGCATGTGGGGCTGCGTAAAGGCTCCCCTGGGGAGTTCAGATGTACCCAAAGCCTTCCTTTGGGGGCACTTCTGGATGGGTGAATGGGGCTTGAAACGCATTTTCTGGAGCCCGAGTTTTCAGTCTTCTGCCATGGTGGCTAGGGGTATATTTAGGGTTGCTCGTAAACAGTGAACAAGGAGGGTCCAGTTGCATGTGGGGCTGTGTAAAGGCTCCCCTGGAGAGTTCAGTTGTACCCAAAGCCTTCCTTTGGGGGCACTTTTGGATGGTCAAATGGGGCTTGTAGCACGTTTTCTGGGGCCCGAGTTTTCAGTCGACTGCCAGGCGGGCCCCGGCTATATTTAGGGTTGCTGTGAATGAGCGAATACGGAGGGTCCAGTTGCATGTGGGGCTGCGTAAAGGCTCCCCTGGGGAGTTCAGTTGTACCCAAAGCCTTCCTCTGGGGGCACTTTTGGATGGGCGAATTAGGCTTTTAACGCATTTTCTGGGGCCCGAGCTTTCAGTCGACTGCCAGGCGGGCCAGGGCTATATTTAGGGTTGCGGTGAAAGAGTGAACCCGGAGGGTCCAGTTGCATGTGGGGCTGCATAAAGGCTCCCCTGGGGAGTTCAGATGTACCCAAAGCCTTCCTTTGGGGACACTTCTGGATGGGTGAATGGGGCTTGAAACGCATTTTCTAGAGCCCGAGTTTTCAGTCTTCTGCCATGGTGGTTAGGGGTATATTTAGGGTTGCTCGTAAACAGTAAACAAGGAGGGTCCAGTTGCATGTGGGGCTGCGTAAAGGCTCCCCTGGGGAGTTCACTTGTACCCAAAGCATTCCTTTGGGGGCACTTTTGGATGGTTGAAGGGGGCTTTTAACAGTTTTTCTGTGGCCCGAGTTTTCAGTTTTCTGCCATGCTGGCTAGTGTTATATTTAGGGTTGCTCGTAAACAGCGAACACGGAGGGTCCAGTTGCATGTGGGGCTGCATAAAGGCTCCCCTGGGGAGTTCACTTGTACCCAAAGCCTTTCTTTGGGGGCACTTTTGGATGGTCGAATGGGGCTTGTAGCACGTTTTCTGGGGCCCGATTTTTCAGTCGTCTGCCATGCGGGCCAGTGTTATATTTAGGGTTGCTGTGAATGAGCGAATACGGAGGGTCCAGTTGCATGTGGGGCTGCGTAAAGGCTCCCCTGGGGAGTTCAGATGTACCCAAAGCCTTCCTTTGGGGGCACTTTTGGATGGCTGAATGGGGCTCGTAACACATTTTCTGTGGCCCGAGCTTTCTGTCGACTGCCAGGCGTGCTAGGGCTATATTTAGGGTTGCGGTGAAAGAGTGAACCCGGAGGGTCCAGTTGCATGTGGGGCTGCATAAAGGCTCCCCTGGGGAGTTCACTTGTACCCAAAGCCTTCCTTTGGGGGCACTTCTGGAATGGTGAATGGGGCTTGAAACACATTTTCTGGAGCCCGAGTTTTCAGTCTTCTGCCATGGTGGCTAGGGGTATATTTAGGGTTGCTCGTAAACAGTGAACAAGGAGGGTCCAGTTGCATGTGGGGCTGCGTAAAGGCTCCCCTGGGGAGTTCAGTTGTACCCAAAGCCTTCCTCTGGGGGCACTTTTGGATGGGCGAATTAGGCTTTTAATGCATTTTCTGGGGCCCGAGTTTTCAGTCGACTGACAGGCGGGCCAGGGCTATATTTAGGGTTGCTGTGAAAGAGCGAATACGGAGGGTCCAGTTGCATGTGGTGCTGCATAAAGGCTCCCCTGGGGAGTTCAGTTGTACCCAAAGCCTTCCTTTGGGGGCACTTCTGGAATGGTGAATGGGGCTTGAAACGCATTTTCTGGAGCCCGAGTTTTCAGTCTTCTGCCATGGTGGGTAGGGGTATATTTAGGGTTGCTCGTAAACAGTGAACAAGGAGGGTCCAGTTGCATGTGGGGCTGCATAAAGGCTCCCCTGGGGAGTTCACTTGTACCCAAAGCCTTCCTCTGGGGGCACTTTTGGATGGACGAATTAGGCTTTTAACAGTTTTTCTGGGGCCCGAGTTTTCAGTCGACTGCCAGGCGGGCCCCGGCTATATTTAGGGTTGCTGTGAATGAGCGAATACGGAGGGTCCAGTTGCATGTGGGGCTGCGTTAAGGCTCCCCTGGGGAGTTCAGTTGTACCCAAAGCCTTCCTCTGGGTGCGCTTTGGGATGGTCGAAGGGGAATCGCAATGCGTTTTCTGAGGCCCGCTTTTTCAGTCTTCTCCCATTGCGCTGAGGGCTATATTTAGGCTTGCGGTGAAAGAGTGAACCCGGAGGGTCCAGTTGCATGTGGGGCTGCATAAAGGCTCCCCTGGGGAGTTCACTTGTACCCAAAGCCTTCCTTTGGGGACACTTCTGGATGGGTGAATGGGGCTTGAAACGCATTTTCTGGAGCCCGAGTTTTCAGTCTTCTGCCATGGTGGCTAGGGGTATATTTAGGGTTGCTCGTAAACAGTGAACAAGGAGGGTCCAGTTGCATGTGGGGCTGCGTAAAGGCTCCCCTGGGGAGTTCAGTTGTACCCAAAGCCTTCCTTTGGGGGCACTTTTGGATGGTTGAAGGGGGCTTTTAACAGTTTTTCTGTGGCCCGAGTTTTCAGTTTTCTGCCATGCTGGCTAGTGTTATATTTAGGGTTGCTCGTAAACAGCGAACACGGAGGGTCCAGTTGCATGTGGGGCTGCATAAAGGCTCCCCTGGGGAGTTCACTTGTACACAAAGCCTTTCTTTGGGGGCACTTTTGGATGGTCGAATGGGGCTTGTAGCACGTTTTCTGGGGCCCTTATTTTTCAGTCGTCTGCCATGCGGGCCAGTGTTATATTTAGGGTTGCTGTGAAAGAGCGAATACGGAGGGTCCAGTTGCATGTGGGGCTGCATAAAGGCTCCCCTGGGGAGTTCAGTTGTACCCAAAGCCTTCCTCTGGGGGCACTTTTGGATGGGCGAATTAGCCTTTTAATGCATTTTCTGGGGCCTGAGTTTTCAGTCGATTGCCAGGCGGGCCAGGGATATATTTAGGGTTGCTGTGAAAGAGCGAATACGGAGGGTCCAGTTGCATGTGGGGCTGCGTAAAGGCTCCCCTGGGGAGTTCAGTTGTACCCAAAGCCTTCCTCTGGGGGCACTTTTGGATGGGCGAATTAGGCTTTTAACGCATTTTCTGGGGCCCGAGCTTTCAGTCGACTGCCAGGCGGGCCAGGGCTATATTTAGGGTTGCGGTGAAAGAGTGAACGAGGAGGGTCCAGTTGCATGTGGGGCTGCATAAAGGCTCCCCTGGGGACTTCAGTTGGACCCAAAGCCTTCCTTTGGGGGCACTTCTGGATGGGTGAATGGGGCTTGAAACGCATTTTCTGGAGCCCGAGTTTTCAGTCTTCTGCCATGGTGGCTAGGGATATATTTAGGGTTGCTTGTAAACAGCGAAAACGGGGGGTCCAGTTGCGTATAAGCCTGCATAAAGGCTCCCCTGGGAAGTGCAGTTGTACCCAAAGCCTTCCTTTGGGGGCACTTTTGGATGGTCGAATGGGGCATGTAGCACGTTTTCTGGGGCCCGAGTTTTCAGTCTTCTGCCATGCAGGCTAGGGTTATATTTAGGGTTGCTGTAAAGAGCGAACACGGAGGGTCCAGTTGCATGTGGGGCTGCGTAAAGGCTCCCCTGGGGAGTTCAGATGTACCCAAAGCCTTCCTTTGGGGGCACTTCTGGATGGTTGAATGGGGCTTGAAACGCATTTTCTGGAGCCCGAGTTTTCAGTCTTCTGCCATGGTGGCTAGGGGTATATTTAGGGTTGCTCGTAAACAGTGAACAAGGAGGGTCCAGTTGCATGTGGGGCTGTGTAAAGGCTCCCCTGGAGAGTTCAGTTGTACCCAAAGCCTTCCTTTGGGGGCACTTTTGGATGGTCAAATGGGGCTTGTAGCACGTTTTCTGGGGCCCGAGTTTTCAGTCGTCTACCATGCGGGCCCCGGCTATATTTAGGGTTGCTGTGAATGAGCGAATACGGAGGGTCCAGTTGCATGTGGGGCTGCGTAAAGGCTCCCCTGGGGAGTTCAGTTGTACCCAAAGCCTTCCTCTGGGGGCACTTTTGGATGGGCGAATTAGGCTTTTAACGCATTTTCTGGGGCCCGAGCTTTCAGTCGACTGCCAGGCGGGCCAGGGCTATATTTAGGGTTGCGGTGAAAGAGTGAACCCGGAGGGTCCAGTTGCATGTGGGGCTGCATAAAGGCTCCCCTGGGGAGTTCAGATGTACCCAAAGCCTTCCTTTGGGGACACTTCTGGATGGGTGAATGGGGCTTGAAACGCATTTTCTAGAGCCCGAGTTTTCAGTCTTCTGCCATGGTGGTTAGGGGTATATTTAGGGTTGCTCGTAAACAGTAAACAAGGAGGGTCCAGTTGCATGTGGGGCTGCGTAAAGGCTCCCCTGGGGAGTTCAGTTGTACCCAAAGCATTCCTTTGGGGGCACTTTTGGATGGTTGAAGGGGGCTTTTAACAGTTTTTCTGTGGCCCGAGTTTTCAGTTTTCTGCCATGCTGGCTAGTGTTATATTTAGGGTTGCTCGTAAACAGCGAACACGGAGGGTCCAGTTGCATGTGGGGCTGCATAAAGGCTCCCCTGGGGAGTTCACTTGTACCCAAAGCCTTTCTTTGGGGGCACTTTTGGATGGTCGAATGGGGCTTGTAGCACGTTTTCTGGGGCCCGATTTTTCAGTCGTCTGCCATGCGGGCCAGTGTTATATTTAGGGTTGCTGTGAATGAGCGAATACGGAGGGTCCAGTTGCATGTGGGGCTGCGTAAAGGCTCCCCTGGGGAGTTCAGATGTACCCAAAGCCTTCCTTTGGGGGCACTTTTGGATGGGTGAATGGGGCTCGTAACACATTTTCTGTGGCCCGAGCTTTCTGTCGACTGCCAGGCGTGCTAGGGCTATATTTAGGGTTGCGGTGAAAGAGTGAACCCGGAGGGTCCAGTTGCATGTGGGGCTGCATAAAGGCTCCCCTGGGGAGTTCACTTGTACCCAAAGCCTTCCTTTGGGGGCACTTCTGGAATGGTGAATGGGGCTTGAAACACATTTTCTGGAGCCCGAGTTTTCAGTCTTCTGCCATGGTGGCTAGGGGTATATTTAGGGTTGCTCGTAAACAGTGAACAAGGAGGGTCCAGTTGCATGTGGGGCTGCGTAAAGGCTCCCCTGGGGAGTTCAGTTGTACCCAAAGCCTTCCTCTGGGGGCACTTTTGGATGGGCGAATTAGGCTTTTAATGCATTTTCTGGGGCCCGAGTTTTCAGTCGACTGACAGGCGGGCCAGGGCTATATTTAGGCTTGCGGTGAAAGAGTGAACCCGGAGGGTCCAGTTGCATGTGGGGCTGCATAAAGGCTCCCCTGGGGAGTTCACTTGTACCCAAAGCCTTCCTTTGGGGACACTTCTGGATGGGTGAATGGGGCTTGAAACGCATTTTCTGGAGCCCGAGTTTTCAGTCTTCTGCCATGGTGGCTAGGGGTATATTTAGGGTTGCTCGTAAACAGTGAACAAGGAGGGTCCAGTTGCATGTGGGGCTGCGTAAAGGCTCCCCTGGGGAGTTCAGTTGTACCCAAAGCCTTCCTTTGGGGGCACTTTTGGATGGTTGAAGGGGGCTTTTAACAGTTTTTCTGTGGCCCGAGTTTTCAGGTTTCTGCCATGCTGGCCAGGGTTATATTTAGGGTTGCTCGTAAACAGCGAACACGGAGGGTCCAGTTGCATGTGGGGCTGCATAAAGGCTCCCCTGGGGAGTTCACTTGTACACAAAGCCTTTCTTTGGGGGCACTTTTGGATGGTCGAATGGGGCTTGTAGCACGTTTTCTGGGGCCCTTATTTTTCAGTCGTCTGCCATGCGGGCCAGTGTTATATTTAGGGTTGCTGTGAAAGAGCGAATACGGAGGGTCCAGTTGCATGTGGGGCTGCATAAAGGCTCCCCTGGGGAGTTCAGTTGTACCCAAAGCCTTCCTCTGGGGGCACTTTTGGATGGGCGAATTAGCCTTTTAATGCATTTTCTGGGGCCTGAGTTTTCAGTCGATTGCCAGGCGGGCCAGGGCTATATTTAGGGTTGCTGTGAAAGAGCGAATACGGAGGGTCCAGTTGCATGTGGGGCTGCGTAAAGGCTCCCCTGGGGAGTTCAGTTGTACCCAAAGCCTTCCTCTGGGGGCACTTTTGGATGGGCGAATTAGGCTTTTAACGCATTTTCTGGGGCCCGAGCTTTCAGTCGACTGCCAGGCGGGCCAGGGCTATATTTAGGGTTGCGGTGAAAGAGTGAACGAGGAGGGTCCAGTTGCATGTGGGGCTGCATAAAGGCTCCCCTGGGGAGTTCAGTTGTACCCAAAGCCTTCCTTTGGGGACACTTCTGGATGGGTGAATGGGGCTTGAAACGCATTTTCTAGAGCCCGAGTTTTCAGTCTTCTGCCATGGTGGTTAGGGGTATATTTAGGGTTGCTCGTAAACAGTAAACAAGGAGGGTCCAGTTGCATGTGGGGCTGCGTAAAGGCTCCCCTGGGGAGTTCACTTGTACCCAAAGCATTCCTTTGGGGGCACTTTTGGATGGTTGAAGGGGGCTTTTAACAGTTTTTCTGTGGCCCGAGTTTTCAGTTTTCTGCCATGCTGGCTAGTGTTATATTTAGGGTTGCTCGTAAACAGCGAACACGGAGGGTCCAGTTGCATGTGGGGCTGCATAAAGGCTCCCCTGGGGAGTTCACTTGTACCCAAAGCCTTCCTTTGGGGGCACTTCTGGATGGGTGAATGGGGCTTGAAACGCATTTTCTGGAGCCCGAGTTTTCAGTTGACTGCCAGGCTGGCCAGGGCTATATTTAGGCTTGCTGTGAAAGAGCGAATACGGAGGGTCCAGTTGCATGTGGGGCTGCATAAAGGCTCCCCTGGGGAGTTCAGTTGTACCCAAAGCCTTCCTTTGGGGGCACGTCTGGATGGGTGAATGGGGCTTGAAACGCATTTTCTGGAGCCCGAGTTTTCAGTCTTCTGCCATGCGGGCCAGTGTTATATTTAGGGTTGCTGTGAATGAGCGAATACGGAGGGTCCAGTTGCATGTGGGGCTGCGTAAAGGCTCCCCTGGGGAGTTCAGTTGTACCCAAAGCCTTCCTTTGGGGGCACTTTTGGATGGTTGAAGGGGGCTTTTAACAGTTTTTCTGTGGCCCGAGTTTTCAGTTTTCTGCCATGCTGGCTAGTGTTATATTTAGGGTTGCTCGTAAACAGCGAACACGGAGGGTCCAGTTGCATGTGGGGCTGCATAAAGGCTCCCCTGGGGAGTTCACTTGTACCCAAAGCCTTTCTTTGGGGGCACTTTTGGATGGTCGAATGGGGCTTGTAGCACGTTTTCTGGGGCCCTTATTTTTCAGTCGTCTGCCATGCGGGCCAGTGTTATATTTAGGGTTGCTCTGAAAGAGCGAATACGGAGGGTCCAGTTGCATGTGGGGCTGCATAAAGGCTCCCCTGGGGAGTTCAGTTGGACCCAAAGCCTTCCTCTGGGGGCACTTTTGGATGGGCGAATTAGGCTTTTAATGCATTTTCTGGGGCCTGAGTTTTCAGTCGATTGCCAGGCGGGCCAGGGCTATATTTAGGGTTGCTGTGAAAGAGCGAATACGGAGGGTCCAGTTGCATGTGGGGCTGCGTAAAGGCTCCCCTGGGGAGTTCAGATGTACCCAAAGCCTTCCTTTGGGGGCACTTTTGGATGGGCGAATGGGGCTCGTAACACATTTTCTGTGGCCCGAGCTTTCAGTCGACTGCCAGGAGTGCTAGGACTATATTTAGGCTTGCGGTGAAAGAGTGAACCCGGAGGGTCCACTTGCATGTGGGGCTGCATAAAGGCTCCCCTGGGGAGTTCACTTGTACCCAAAGCCTTCCTTTGGGGGCACTTCTGGAATGGTGAATGGGGCTTGAAACGCATTTTCTGGAGCCCGAGTTTTCAGTCTTCTGCCATGGTGGCTAGGGGTATATTTAGGGTTGCTCGTAAACAGTGAACAAGAAGGGTCCAGTTGCATGTGGGGCTGCATAAAGGCTCCCCTGGGGAGTTCACTTGTACCCAAAGCCTTCCTCTGGGGGCACTTTTGGATGGGCGAATTAGGCTTTTAATGCATTTTCTGGGGCCCGAGTTTTCAGTCGACTGCCAGGCTGGCCAGGGCTATATTTAGGGTTGCTGTGAAAGAGCGAATACGGAGGGTCCAGTTGCATGTGGGGCTGCATAAAGGCTCCCCTGGGGAGTTCAGTTGTACCCAAAGCCTTCCTTTGGGGGCACGTCTGGATGGGTGAATGGGGCTTGAAACGCATTTTCTGGAGCCCGAGTTTTCAGTCTTCTGCCATGGTGGCTAGGGGTATATTTAGGGTTCCTCGTAAACAGTGAACAAGGAGGGCCCAGTTGCATGTGGGGCTACGTAAAGGCTCCCCTGGGGAGTTCACTTGTACCCAAAGCCTTCCTCTGGGGGCACTTTTGGATGGACGAATTAGGCTTTTAACAGTTTTTCTGGGGCCCGAGTTTTCAGTCGACTGCCAGGCGGGCCCCGGCTATATTTAGGGTTGCTGTGAAAGAGCGAATACGGAGGGTCCAGTTGCATGTGGGGCTGCGTTAAGGCTCCCCTGGGGAGTTCAGTTGTACCCAAAGCCTTCCTCTGGGTGCGCTTTGGGATGGTCGAAGGGGAATCGCAATGCGTTTTCTGAGGCCCGCTTTTTCAGTCTTCTCCCATTGCGCTGAGGGCTATATTTAGGCTTGCGGTGAAAGAGTGAACCCGGAGGGTCCAGTTGCATGTGGGGCTGCATAAAGGCTCCCCTGGGGAGTTCACTTGTACCCAAAGCCTTCCTTTGGGGGCACTTCTGGAATGGTGAATGGGGCTTTAAACGCATTTTCTGGAGCCCGAGTTTTCAGTCTTCTGCCATGGTGGCTAGGGGTATATTTAGGGTTGCTCGTAAACAGTGAACAAGAAGGGTCCAGTTGCATGTGGGGCTGCATAAAGGCTCCCCTGGGGAGTTCACTAGTACCCAAAGCCTTCCTCTGGGGGCACTTTTGGATGGACAAATTAGCCTTTTAACAGTTTTTCTGGGGCCCGAGTTTTCAGTCGACTGCCAGGCGGGCCAGGGCTATATTTAGGGTTGCTGTGAAAGAGCGAATACGGAGGGTCCAGTTGCATGTGGGGCTGCGTTAAGGCTCCCCTGGGGAGTTTAGTTGGACCCAAAGCCTTCCTCTGGGGGCACTTCTGGATGGGCGAATTAGGCTTTTAACGCATTTTCTGGGGCCCGAGTTTTCAGTCGACTGCCAGGCGGGCCAGGGCTATATTTAGGGTTGCTGTGAAAGAGCGAATACAGAGGGTCCAGTTGCATGTGGGACTGCGTTAAGGCTCCCCTGGGGAGTCCAGTTGTACCCAAAGCCTTCCTTTGGGGGCACTTTTGGATGGGCGAATGGGGCTCGTAACACATTATCTTTGGCCCGAGCTTTCAGTCGACTGCCAGGCGTGCTAGGGCTATATTTAGGGTTGCGGTGAAAGAGTGAACGCGGAGGGTCCAGTTGCATGTGGGGCTGCCTAAAGGCTCCCCTGGGGAGTTCACTTGTACCCAAAGCCTTCCTTTGGGGGCACTTCTGGATGGGTGAATGGGGCTTGAAACGCATTTTCTGGAGCCCGAGTTTTCAGTCTTCTGCCATGGTGGCTAGGGGTATATTTAGGGTTGCTCGTAAACAGTGAACAAGGAGGGTCCAGTTGCATGTGGGGCTGCGTAAAGGCTCCCCTGGGGAGTTCAGTTGTACCCAAAGCCTTCCTTTGGGGGCACTTCTGGATGGGCGAAAGGGGCTTGAAACGCTTTTTCTGTGGCCCGAGTTTTCAGTCTTCTGCCATGCGGGCCAGGGTTATATTTAGGGTTGCTGTGAAAGAGCGAACACGGAGGGTCCAGTTGCATGTGGGGCTGCATAAAGGCTCCCCTGGGGAGTTCACTTGTACTCAAAGCCTTCCTTTGGGGGCACTTTTGGATGGGCGAATGGGGCTTGTAGCACGTTTTCTGGGGCCCGATTTTTCAGTCGTCTGCCATGCGGGCCAGGGTTATATTTAGGGTTGCTGTGAAAGAGCGAATACGGAGGGTCCAGTTGCATGTGGGGCTGCATAAAGGCTCCCCTGGGGAGTTCAGTTGGACCCAAAGCCTTCCTATGGGGGCACTTCTGGATGGGTGAATGGGGCTTGAAACGCATTTTCTGGAGCCCGAGTTTTCAGTCTTCTGCCATGGTGGCTAGGGGTATATTTAGGGTTGCTCGTAAACAGTGAACAAGGAGGGTCCAGTTGCATGTGGGGCTGCGTAAAGGCTCCCCTGGGGAGTTCACTTGTACCCAAAGCCTTCCTCTGGGGGCACTTCTGGAATGGTGAATGGGGCTTGAAACGCATTTTCTGGAGCCCGAGTTTTCAGTCTTCTGCCATGGTGGCTAGGGGTATATTTAGGGTTGCTTGTAAACAGCGAACACGGGGGGTCCAGTTGCGTATAAGTCTGCATAAAGGCTCCCCTGGGAAGTGCAGTTGTACCCAAAGCCTTCCTTTGGGGGCACTTCTGGATGGGCGAAAGGGGCTTGAAACGCTTTTTCTGTGGCCCGAGTTTTCAGTCTTCTGCCATGCGGGCCAGGGTTATATTTAGGGTTGCTGTGAAAGAGCGAACACGGAGGGTCCAGTTGCATGTGGGGCTGCATAAAGGCTCCCCTGGGGAGTTCACTTGTACCCAAAGCCTTCCTTTGGGGGCACTTTTGGATGGTCGAATGGGGCTTGTAGCACGTTTTCTGGGGCCCGATTTTTCAGTCGTCTGCCATGCGGGCCAGGGTTATATTTAGAGTTGCTGTGAAAGAGTGAATACGGAGGGTCCAGTTGCATGTGGGGCTGCATAAAGGCTCCCCTGGGGAGTTCAGTTGGACCCAAAGCCTTCCTATGGGGGCACTTCTGGATGGGTGAATGGGGCTTGAAACGCATTTTCTGGAGCCCGAGTTTTCAGTCTTCTGCCATGGTGGCTAGGGGTATATTTAGGGTTGCTCGTAAACAGTGAACAAGGAGGGTCCAGTTGCATGTGGGGCTGCGTAAAGGCTCCCCTGGGGAGTTCACTTGTACCCAAAGCCTTCCTCTGGGGGCACTTTTGGATGGTCGAATGGGGCTTGTAGCACGTTTTCTGGGGCCCGATTTTTCAGTCGTCTGCCATGCGGGCCAGGGTTATATTTAGGGTTGCTGTGAAAGAGCGAATACGGAGGGTCCAGTTGCATGTGGGGCTGCATAAAGGCTCCCCTGGGGAGTTCAGTTGGACCCAAAGCCTTCCTTTGGGGGCACTTCTGGATGGGCGAAAGGGGCTTGAAACGCTCTTTCTGTGGCCCGAGTTTTCAGTCTTCTGCCATGCTGGCTAGGGTTATATTTAGGGTTGCTGTGAAAGAGCGAATACGGAGGGTCCAGTTGCATGTGGGGCTGCGTAAAGGCTCCCCTGGGGAGTTCAGATGTATCCAAAGCCTTCCTGTGGGGTTACTTTTAGATGGGCGAATGGGGCTCGTAACACATTTTCTGTGGCCCGAGCTTTCTGTCGACTGCCAGGCGTGCTAGGGCTATATTTATGCTTGCGGTGAAAGAGTGAACCCGGAGGGTCCAGTTGCATGTGGGGCTGCATAAAGGCTCCCCTGGGGAGTTCACTTGTACCCAAAGCCTTCCTTTGGGGGCACTTCTGGATGGGTGAATGGGGCTTGAAACGCATTTTCTGGAGCCCGAGTTTTCAGTCTTCTGCCATGGTGGCTAGGGGTATATTTAGGGTTGCTGTAAAGAGTGAACACGGAGGGTCCAGTTGCATGTGGGGCTGCATAAAGGCTCCCCTGGGGAGTTCAGTTGTACCCAAAGCCTTCCTCTGGGGGCACTTCTGGATGGGCGAAAGGGGCTTGAAACGCTTTTTCTGTGGCCCGAGTTTTCAGTTTTCTGCCATGCTGGCTAGTGTTATATTTAGGGTAGCTTGTAAACAGCGAACACGGGGGGTCCAATTGCGTATGGGCCTGCATAAAGGCTCCCCTGGGGAGTTCAGTTGTACCCAAAGCCTTCCTTTGGGGGCACTTTTGGATGGTCAATTGGGGCTTGTAGCACGTTTTCTGGGGCCCGATTTTTCAGTCGTCTGCCATGCGGGCCAGGGTTATATTTAGGGTTGCTGTGAAAGAGCGAATACGGAGGGTCCAGTTGCATGTGAGGCTGCATAAAGGCTCCCCTGGGGAGTTCACTTGTACCCAAAGCCTTCCTTTGGGGGCACTTCTGGATGGGTGAAAGGGGCTTGAAACGCTTTTTCTGTGGCCCGAGTTTTCAGTCTTCTGCCATGGTGGCTAGGGTTATATTTAGGGTTGCTCGTAAACAGTGAACAAGGAGGGTCCAGTTGCATGTGGGACTGTGTAAAGGCTCCCCTGGGGAGTTCAGTTGTACCCAAAGCCTTCCTCTGGGGGCACTTTTGGATGGGCGAATTAGGCTTTTAACAGTTTTTCTGGGGCCCGAGTTTCCAGTCGACTACCAGGCGGGCCAGGGTTATATTTAGGGTTGCTGTGAAAGAGCGAATACGGAGGGTCCAGTTGCATGTGGGGCTGCGTTAAGGCTCCCCTGGGGAGTTCACTTGTACCCAAAGCCTTCCTTTGGGGGCACTTTTGGGTGGGCGAACGGGGCTCGTAACACATTTTCTGTGGCCCGAGCTTTCAGTCGACTGCCAGGCGTGCTAGGGCTATATTTAGGGTTGCGGTGAAAGAGTGAACCCGGAGGGTCCAGTTGCATGTGGGGCTGCATAAAGGCTCCCCTGGGGAATTCAGTTGTACCCAAAGCCTTCCTTTGGGGGCACTTCTGGATGGGTGAATGGGGGTTGAAACGCATTTTCTGGAGCCCGAGTTTTCAGTCTTCTGCCATGGTGGCTAGGGGTATATTTAGGGTTGCTCGTAAACAGTGAACAAGGAGGGTCCAGTTGCATGTGGGGCTGCGTAAAGGCTCCCCTGGGGAGTTCAGTTGTACCCAAAGCCTTCCTCTGGGGGCACTTTTGGATGGGCGAATTAGGCTTTTAATGCATTTTCTGTGGCCCGAGTTTTCAGTCGACTGCCAGGCGGGCCAGGGCTATATTTAGGGTTGCTGTGAAAGAGCGAATACGGAGGGTCCAGTTGCATGTGGGGCTGCGTTAAGGCTCCCCTGGGGAGTCCAGTTGTACCCAAAGCCTTCCTTTGGGGGCACTTTGGGATGGTCTAAGGGGAATCGCAATGCGTTTTCTGAGGCCCGCTTTTTCAGTCTTCTCCCATTGCTCCGAGGGCTATATTTAGGCTTGCGGTGAAAGAGTGAACGCGGAGGGTCCAGTTGCATGTGGGGCTGCATAAAGGCTCCCCTGGGGAGTTCAGTTAAACCCAAAGCCTTCCTTTGGGGGCACTTCTGGATGGGTGAATGGGGCTTGAAACGCATTTTCTGGAGCCCGAGTTTTCAGTCTTCTGCCATGGTGGCTAGGGGTATATTTAGGGTTGCTTGTAAACAGCGAACACGGGGGGTCCAGTTGCGTATAAGCCTGCATAAAGGCTTCCCTGGGAAGTTCAGTTGTACCCAAAGCCTTCCTTTGGGGGCACTTTTGGATGGTCAAATGGGGCTTGTAGCACGTTTTCTGGGGCCCGAGTTTTCAGTCTTCTGCCATGGTGGCTAGGGTTATATTTAGGGTTGCTGTAAAGAGCGAATACGGAGGGTCCAGTTGCATGTGGGGCTGCGTAAAGGCTCCCCTGGGGAGTTCAGATGTACCCAAAGCCTTCCTTTGGGGGCACTTCTGGATGGGTGAATGGGGCTTGAAACGCATTTTCTGGAGCCCGAGTTTTCAGTCTTCTGCCATGGTGGCTAGGGGTATATTTAGGGTTGCTCGTAAACAGTGAACAAGGAGGGTCCAGTTGCATGTGGGGCTGTGTAAAGGCTCCCCTGGAGAGTTCAGTTGTACCCAAAGCCTTCCTTTGGGGGCACTTTTGGATGGTCAAATGGGGCTTGTAGCACGTTTTCTGGGGCCCGAGTTTTCAGTCGACTGCCAGGCGGGCCCCGGCTATATTTAGGGTTGCTGTGAAAGAGCGAATACGGAGGGTCCAGTTGCATGTGGGGCTGCGTAAAGGCTCCCCTGGGGAGTTCAGTTGTACCCAAAGCCTTCCTCTGGGGGCACTTTTGGATGGGCGAATTAGGCTTTTAACGCATTTTCTGGGGCCCGAGCTTTCAGTCGACTGCCAGGCGGGCCAGGGCTATATTTAGGGTTGCGGTGAAAGAGTGAACCCGGAGGGTCCAGTTGCATGTGGGGCTGCATAAAGGCTCCCCTGGGGAGTTCAGTTGTACCCAAAGCCTTCCTTTGGGGACACTTCTGGATGGGTGAATGGGGCTTGAAACGCATTTTCTGGAGCCCGAGTTTTCAGTCTTCTGCCATGGTGGCTAGGGGTATATTTAGGGTTGCTCGTAAACAGTGAACAAGGAGGGTTCAGTTGCATGTGGGACTGTGTAAAGGCTCCCCTGGGGAGTTCAGTTGTACCCAAAGCCTTCCTCTGGGGGCACTTTTGGATGGGCGAATTAGGCTTTTAACAGTTTTTCTGGGGCCCGAGTTTCCAGTCGACTGCCAGGCCTGCCAGGGTTATATTTAGGGTTGCTGTGAAAGAGCGAATACGGAGGGTCCAGTTGCATGTGGGGCTGCGTTAAGGCTCCCCTGGGGAGTTCACTTGTACCCAAAGCCTTCCTCTGGGGGCACTTTTGGATGGGCAAATTAGGCTTTTAACGCAATTTCTGGGGCCCGAGTTTTCAGTCGTCTGCCATGCGGGCCAGGGTTATATTTAGGGTTGCTGTGAAAGAGCGAATACGGAGGGTCCAGTTGCATGTGGGGCTGCATAAAGGCTCCCCTGGGGAGTTCAGATGTACCCAAAGCCTTCCTTTGGGGGCACTTTTGGGTGGGCGAACGGGGCTCGTAACACATTTTCTGTGGCCCGAGCTTTCAGTCGACTGCCAGGCGTGCTAGGGCTATATTTAGGCTTGCGGTGAAAGAGTGAACCCGGAGGGTCCAGTTGCATGTGGGGCTGCATAAAGGCTCCCCTGGGGAGTTCAGTTGTACCCAAAGCCTTCCTTTGGGGGCACTTCTGGATGGGTGAATGGGGCTTGAAACGCATTTTCTGGAGCCCGAGTTTTCAGTCTTCTGCCATGGTGGCTAGGGGTATATTTAGGGTTGCTCGTAAACAGTGAACAAGGAGGGTCCAGTTGCATGTGGGGCTGCGTAAAGGCTCCCCTGGGGAGTTCACTTGTACCCAAAGCCTTCCTCTGGGGGCACTTTTGGATGGGCGAATTAGGCTTTTAATGCATTTTCTGGAGCCCGAGTTTTCAGTCGACTGCCAGGCGGGCCAGGGCTATATTTAGGGTTGCTGTGAAAGAGCGAATACGGAGGGTCCAGTTGCATGTGGGGCTGCGTTAAGGCTCCCCTGGGGAGTCCAGTTGTACCCAAAGCCTTCCTTTGGGGGCACTTTTGGATGGTCTAAGGGGAATCGCAATGCGTTTTCTGAGGCCCGCTTTTTCAGTCTTCTCCCATTGCGCCGAGGGCTATATTTAGGCTTGCGGTGAAAGAGTGAACGCGGAGGGTCCAGTTGCATGTGGGGCTGCGTAAAGGCTCCCCTGGGGAGTTCACTTGTACCCAAAGCCTTCCTTTGGGGGCACTTCTGGATGGATGAATGGGGCTTGAAACGCATTTTCTGGAGCCCGAGTTTTCAGTCTTCTGCCATGGTGGCTAGGGGTATATTTAGGGGTGCTTGTAAACAGCGAACACGGGGGGTCCAGTTGCGTATAAGCCTGCATAAAGGCTCCCCTGGGAAGTGCAGTTGTACCCAAAGCCTTCCTTTGGGGGCACTTCTGGATGGGCGAAAGGGGCTTGAAACGCTCTTTCTGTGGCCCGAGTTTTCAGTCTTCTGCCATGCTGGCTAGGGTTATATTTAGGGTTGCTGTGAAAGAGCGAATACGGAGGGTCCAGTTGCATGTGGGGCTGCGTAAAGGCTCCCCTGGGGAGTTCAGATGTATCCAAAGCCTTCCTGTGGGGTTACTTTTAGATGGGCGAATGGGGCTCGTAACACATTTTCTGTGGCCCGAGCTTTCTGTCGACTGCCAGGCGTGCTAGGGCTATATTTATGCTTGCGGTGAAAGAGTGAACCCGGAGGGTCCAGTTGCATGTGGGGCTGCATAAAGGCTCCCCTGGGGAGTTCACTTGTACCCAAAGCCTTCCTTTGGGGGCACTTCTGGATGGGTGAATGGGGCTTGAAACGCATTTTCTGGAGCCCGAGTTTTCAGTCTTCTGCCATGGTGGCTAGGGGTATATTTAGGGTTGCTGTAAAGAGTGAACACGGAGGGTCCAGTTGCATGTGGGGCTGCATAAAGGCTCCCCTGGGGAGTTCAGTTGTACCCAAAGCCTTCCTCTGGGGGCACTTCTGGATGGGCGAAAGGGGCTTGAAACGCTTTTTCTGTGGCCCGAGTTTTCAGTTTTCTGCCATGCTGGCTAGTGTTATATTTAGGGTAGCTTGTAAACAGCGAACACGGGGGTCCAGTTGCGTATGGGCCTGCATAAAGGCTCCCCTGGGGAGTTCAGTTGTACCCAAAGCCTTCCTTTGGGGGCACTTTTGGATGGTCAATTGGGGCTTGTAGCACGTTTTCTGGGGCCCGATTTTTCAGTCGTCTGCCATGCGGGCCAGGGTTATATTTAGGGTTGCTGTGAAAGAGCGAATACGGAGGGTCCAGTTGCATGTGGGGCTGCATAAAGGCTCCCCTGGGGAGTTCACTTGTACCCAAAGCCTTCCTTTGGGGGCACTTCTGGATGGGTGAAAGGGGCTTGAAACGCTTTTTCTGTGGCCCGAGTTTTCAGTCTTCTGCCATGGTGGCTAGGGTTATATTTAGGGTTGCTCGTAAACAGTGAACAAGGAGGGTCCAGTTGCATGTGGGACTGTGTAAAGGCTCCCCTGGGGAGTTCAGTTGTACCCAAAGCCTTCCTCTGGGGGCACTTTTGGATGGGCGAATTAGGCTTTTAACAGTTTTTCTGGGGCCCGAGTTTCCAGTCGACTGCCAGGCGGGCCAGGGCTATATTTAGGGTTGCTGTGAAAGAGCGAATACGGAGGGTCCAGTTGCATGTGGGGCTGCGTTAAGGCTCCCCTGGGGAGTTCACTTGTACCCAAAGCCTTCCTCTGGGGGCACTTTTGGGTGGGCGAACGGGGCTCGTAACACATTTTCTGTGGCCCGAGTTTTCAGTCGACTGCCAGGCGGGCCAGGGCTATATTTAGGGTTGCTGTGAAAGAGCGAATACGGAGGGTCCAGTTGCATGTGGGGCTGCATAAAGGCTCCCCTGGGGAATTCAGTTGTACCCAAAGCCTTCCTTTGGGGGCACTTCTGGATGGGTGAATGGGGCTTGAAACGCATTTTCTGGAGCCCGAGTTTTCAGTCTTCTGCCATGGTGGCTAGGGGTATATTTAGGGTTGCTCGTAAACAGTGAACAAGGAGGGTCCAGTTGCATGTGGGGCTGCGTAAAGGCTCCCCTGGGGAGTTCAGTTGTACCCAAAGCCTTCCTCTGGGGGCACTTTTGGATGGGCGAATTAGCCTTTTAATGCATTTTCTGTGGCCCGAGTTTTCAGTCGACTGCCAGGCGGGCCAGGGCTATATTTAGGGTTGCTGTGAAAGAGCGAATACGGAGGGTCCAGTTGCATGTGGGGCTGCGTTAAGGCTCCCCTGGGGAGTCCAGTTGTACCCAAAGCCTTCCTTTGGGGGCACTTTGGGATGGTCTAAGGGGAATCGCAATGCGTTTTCTGAGGCCCGCTTTTTCAGTCTTCTCCCATTGCTCCGAGGGCTATATTTAGGCTTGCGGTGAAAGAGTGAACGCGGAGGGTCCAGTTGCATGTGGGGCTGCATAAAGGCTCCCCTGGGGAGTTCAGTTAAACCCAAAGCCTTCCTTTGGGGGCACTTCTGGATGGGTGAATGGGGCTTGAAACGCATTTTCTGGAGCCCGAGTTTTCAGTCTTCTGCCATGGTGGCTAGGGGTATATTTAGGGTTGCTTGTAAACAGCGAACACGGGGGGTCCAGTTGCGTATAAGCCTGCATAAAGGCTTCCCTGGGAAGTGCAGTTGTACCCAAAGCCTTCCTTTGGGGGCACTTCTGGATGGTCGAATGGGGCTTGTAGCACGTTTTCTGGGGCCCGAGTTTTCAGTCTTCTGCCATGCTGGCTAGGGTTATATTTAGGGTTGCTGTAAAGAGCGAATACGGAGGGTCCAGTTGCATGTGGGGCTGCGTAAAGGCTCCCCTGGGGAGTTCAGATGTACCCAAAGCCTTCCTTTGGGGGCACTTCTGGATGGGTGAATGGGGCTTGAAACGCATTTTCTGGAGCCCGAGTTTTCAGTCTTCTGCCATGGTGGCTAGGGGTATATTTAGGGTTGCTCGTAAACAGTGAACAAGGAGGGTCCAGTTGCATGTGGGGCTGTGTAAAGGCTCCCCTGGAGAGTTCAGTTGTACCCAAAGCCTTCCTTTGGGGGCACTTTTGGATGGTCAAATGGGGCTTGTAGCACGTTTTCTGGGGCCCGAGTTTTCAGTCGACTGCCAGGCGGGCCCCGGCTATATTTAGGGTTGCTGTGAAAGAGCGAATACGGAGGGTCCAGTTGCATGTGGGGCTGCGTAAAGGCTCCCCTGGGGAGTTCAGTTGTACCCAAAGCCTTCCTCTGGGGGCACTTTTGGATGGGCGAATTAGGCTTTTAACGCATTTTCTGGGGCCCGAGCTTTCAGTCGACTGCCAGGCGGGCCAGGGCTATATTTAGGGTTGCGGTGAAAGAGTGAACCCGGAGGGTCCAGTTGCATGTGGGGCTGCATAAAGGCTCCCCTGGGGAGTTCAGTTGTACCCAAAGCCTTCCTTTGGGGACACTTCTGGATGGGTGAATGGGGCTTGAAACGCATTTTCTGGAGCCCGAGTTTTCAGTCTTCTGCCATGGTGGCTAGGGGTATATTTAGGGTTGCTCGTAAACAGTGAACAAGGAGGGTTCAGTTGCATGTGGGACTGTGTAAAGGCTCCCCTGGGGAGTTCAGTTGTACCCAAAGCCTTCCTCTGGGGGCACTTTTGGATGGGCGAATTAGGCTTTTAACAGTTTTTCTGGGGCCCGAGTTTCCAGTCGACTGCCAGGCCTGCCAGGGTTATATTTAGGGTTGCTGTGAAAGAGCGAATACGGAGGGTCCAGTTGCATGTGGGGCTGCGTAAAGGCTCCCCTGGGGAGTTCAGATGTATCCAAAGCCTTCTTTTGGAGGCACTTTTGGATGGGCGAATGGGGCTCGTAACACATTTTCTGTGGCCCAAGCTTTCAGTCGACTGCCAGGCGTGCTAGGGCTATATTTAGGCTTGCGGTGAAAGAGTGAACCCGGAGGGTCCAGTTGCATGTGGGGCTACATAAAGGCTCCCCTGGGGAGTTCACTTGTACCCAAAGCCTTCCTTTGGGGGCACTTCTGGATGGGTGAATGGGGCTTGAAACGCATTTTCTGGAGCCCGAGTTTTCAGTCTTCTGCCATGGTGGCTAGGGGTATATTTAGGGTTGCTCGTAAACAGTGAACAAGGAGGGTCCAGTTGCATGTGGGGCTGCGTAAAGGCTCCCCTGGGGAGTTCAGTTGTACCCAAAGCCTTCCTCTGGGGGCACTTTTGGATGGGCGAATTAGCCTTTTAATGCATTTTCTGGGGCCCGAGTTTTCAGTCGACTGCCAGGCGGGCCAGGGCTATATTTAGGGTTGCTGTGAAAGAGCGAATACGGAGGGTCCAGTTGCATGTGGGGCTGCGTTAAGGCTCCCCTGGGGAGTCCAGTTGTACCCAAAGCCTTCCTTTGGGGGCACTTTTGGATGGTCTAAGGGGAATCGCAATGCGTTTTCTGAGGCCCGCTTTTTCAGTCTTCTCCCATTGCGCCGAGGGCTATATTTAGGCTTGCGGTGAAAGAGTGAACGCGGAGGGTCCAGTTGCATGTGGGGCTGCATAAAGGCTCCCCTGGGGAGTTCACTTGTACCCAAAGCCTTCCTTTGGGGGCACTTCTGGATGGATGAATGGGGCTTGAAACGCATTTTCTGGAGCCCGAGTTTTCAGTCTTCTGCCATGGTGGCTAGGGGTATATTTAGGGTTGCTTGTAAACAGCGAACACGGGGGGTCCAGTTGCGTATAAGCCTGCATAAAGGCTCCCCTGGGAAGTGCAGTTGTACCCAAAGCCTTCCTTTGGGGGCACTTCTGGATGGGCGAATGGGGCTTGTAGCACGTTTTCTGGAGCCCGAGTTTTCAGTCTTCTGCCATGCTGGCTAGGGTTATATTTAGGGTTGCTGTAAAGAGCGAACACGGAGGGTCCAGTTGCATGTGGGGCTGCGTTAAGGCTCCCCTGGGGAGTCCAGTTGTACCCAAAGCCTTCCTTTGGGGGCACTTTTGGATGGTCGAATGGGGCTCGTAACACATTATCTTTGGCCCGAGCTTTCAGTCGACTGCCAGGCGTGCTAGGGCTATATTTAGGCTTGCGGTGAAAGAGTGAACGCGGAGGGTCCAGTTGCATGTGGGGCTGCCTAAAGGCTCCCCTGGGGAGTTCACTTGTACCCAAAGCCTTCCTTTGGGGGCACTTCTGGATGGATGAATGGGGCTTGAAACGCATTTTCTGGAGCCCGAGTTTTCAGTCTTCTGCCATGGTGGCTAGGGGTATATTTAGGGTTGCTCGTAAACAGTGAACAAGGAGGGTCCAGTTGCATGTGGGGCTGCATAAAGGCTCCCCTGGGGAGTTCACTTGTACCCAAAGCCTTCCTTTGGGGGCACTTCTGGATGGGCGAAAGGGGCTTGAAACGCTTTTTCTGTGGCCCGAGTTTTCAGTCTTCTGCCATGCTGGCTAGGGTTATATTTAGGGTTGCTGTAAAGAGCGAACACGGAGGGTCCAGTTGCATGTGGGGCTGCGTAAAGGCTCCCCTGGGGAGTTCAGATGTATCCAAAGCCTTCCTTTGGGGGCACTTTTGGATGGTCGAATGGGGCTTGTAGCACTTTTTCTGGGGCCCGATTTTTCAGTCCTCTGCCATGGTGGCTAGGGGTATATTTAGGGTTGCTCGTAAACAGTGAACAAGGAGGGTCCAGTTGCATGTGTGGCTGCGTAAAGGCTCCCCTGGGGAGTTCAGTTGTACCCAAAGCCTTCCTTTGGGGGCACTTTTGAATGGGCGAATTAGGCTTTCAATGTATTTTCTGGAGCCCGAGTTTTCAGTCGACTGCCAGGCGGGCCAGGGCTATATTTAGGGTTGCTGTGAAAGAGCGAATTCGGAGGGTCCAGTTGCATGTGGGGCTGCATAAAGGCTCCCCTGGGGAGTTCAGTTGTACCCAAAGCCTTCCTTTGGGGGCACTTCTGGATGGGCGAAAGGGGCTTTAAACGCTTTTTCTGGGGCCCGAGTTTTCAGTCTTCTGCCATGCGGGCCAGGGTTATATTTAGGGTTGCTGTGAAAGAGCGAACACGGAGGGTCCAGTTGCATGTGGGGCTGCATAAAGGCTCCCCTGGGGAGTTCACTTGTACCCAAAGCCTTCCTTTGGGGGCACTTTTGGATGGTCGAATGGGGCTTGTAGCACGTTTTCTGGGGCCCGATTTTTCAGTCGTCTGCCATGCGGGCCAGGGTTATATTTAGGGTTGCTGTGAAAGAGCGAATACGGAGGGTCCAGTTGCATGTGGGGCTGCATAAAGGCTCCCCTGGGGAGTTCAGTTGGACCCAAAGCCTTCCTTTGGGGGCACTTCTGGATGGGCGAAAGGGGCTTGAAACGCTCTTTCTGTGGCCCGAGTTTTCAGTCTTCTGCCATGCTGGCTAGGGTTATATTTAGGGTTGCTGTGAAAGAGCGAATACGGAGGGTCCAGTTGCATGTGGGGCTGCGTAAAGGCTCCCCTGGGGAGTTCAGATGTATCCAAAGCCTTCCTGTGGGGTTACTTTTAGATGGGCGAATGGGGCTCGTAACACATTTTCTGTGGCCCGAGCTTTCTGTCGACTGCCAGGCGTGCTAGCGCTATATTTATGCTTGCGGTGAAAGAGTGAACCCGGAGGGTCCAGTTGCATGTGGGGCTGCATAAAGGCTCCCCTGGGGAGTTCACTTGTACCCAAAGCCTTCCTTTGGGGGCACTTCTGGAATGGTGAATGGGGCTTGAAACGCATTTTCTGGAGCCCGAGTTTTCAGTCTTCTGCCATGGTGGCTAGGGGTATATTTAGGGTTGCTGTAAAGAGTGAACACGGAGGGTCCAGTTGCATGTGGGGCTGCATAAAGGCTCCCCTGGGGAGTTCAGTTGTACCCAAAGCCTTCCTCTGGGGGCACTTCTGGATGGGCGAAAGGGGCTTGAAACGCTTTTTCTGTGGCCCGAGTTTTCAGTTTTCTGCCATGCTGGCTAGTGTTATATTTAGGGTAGCTTGTAAACAGCGAACACGGGGGGTCCAGTTGCGTATGGGCCTGCATAAAGGCTCCCCTGGGGAGTTCAGTTGTACCCAAAGCCTTCCTTTGGGGGCACTTTTGGATGGTCAATTGGGGCTTGTAGCACGTTTTCTGGGGCCCGATTTTTCAGTCGTCTGCCATGCGGGCCAGGGTTATATTTAGGGTTGCTGTGAAAGAGCGAATACGGAGGGTCCAGTTGCATGTGGGGCTGCATAAAGGCTCCCCTGGGGAGTTCACTTGTACCCAAAGCCTTCCTTTGGGGGCACTTCTGGATGGGCGAAAGGGGCTTGAAACGCTTTTTCTGTGGCCCGAGTTTTCAGTCTTCTGCCATGGTGGCTAGGGTTATATTTAGGGTTGCTCGTAAACAGTGAACAAGGAGGGTCCAGTTGCATGTGGGACTGTGTAAAGGCTCCCCTGGGGAGTTCAGTTGTACCCAAAGCCTTCCTCTGGGGGCACTTTTGGATGGGCGAATTAGGCTTTTAACAGTTTTTCTGGGGCCCGAGTTTCCAGTCGACTGCCAGGCGGGCCAGGGCTATATTTAGGGTTGCTGTGAAAGAGCGAATACGGAGGGTCCAGTTGCATGTGGGGCTGCATAAAGGCTCCCCTGGGGAGTTCACTTGTACCCAAAGCCTTCCTCTGGGGGCACTTTTGGATGGGCGAACGGGGCTCGTAACACATTTTCTGTGGCCCGAGCTTTCAGTCGACTGCCAGGCGTGCTAGGGCTATATTTAGGCTTGCGGTGAAAGAGTGAACCCGGAGGGTCCAGTTGCATGTGGGGCTGCATAAAGGCTCCCCTGGGGAATTCAGTTGTACCCAAAGCATTCCTTTGGGGGCACTTCTGGATGGGTGAATGGGGGTTGAAACGCATTTTCTGGAGCCCGAGTTTTCAGTCTTCTGCCATGGTGGCTAGGGGTATATTTAGGGTTGCTCGTAAACAGTGAACAAGGAGGGTCCAGTTGCATGTGGGGCTGCGTAAAGGCTCCCCTGGGGAGTTCAGTTGTACCCAAAGCCTTCCTCTGGGGGCACTTTTGGATGGGCGAATTAGGCTTTTAATGCATTTTCTGTGGCCCGAGTTTTCAGTCGACTGCCAGGCGGGCCAGGGCTATATTTAGGGTTGCTGTGAAAGAGCGAATACGGAGGGTCCAGTTGCATGTGGGGCTGCGTTAAGGCTCCCCTGGGGAGTCCAGTTGTACCCAAAGCCTTCCTCTGGGGGCACTTTGGGATGGTCTAAGGGGAATCGCAATGCGTTTTCTGAGGCCCGCTTTTTCAGTCTTCTCCCATTGCTCCGAGGGCTATATTTAGGCTTGCGGTGAAAGAGTGAACGCGGAGGGTCCAGTTGCATGTGGGGCTGCATAAAGGCTCCCCTGGGGAGTTCAGTTAAACCCAAAGCCTTCCTTTGGGGACACTTCTGGATGGGTGAATGGGGCTTGAAACGCATTTTCTGGAGCCCGAGTTTTCAGTCTTCTGCCATGGTGGCTAGGGGTATATTTAGGGTTGCTTGTAAACAGCGAACACGGGGGGTCCAGTTGCGTATAAGCCTGCATAAAGGCTTCCCTGGGAAGTGCAGTTGTACCCAAAGCCTTCCTTTGGGGGCACTTTTGGATGGTCGAATGGGGCTTGTAGCACGTTTTCTGGGGCCCGAGTTTTCAGTCTTCTGCCATGCTGGCCAGGGTTATATTTAGGGTTGCTGTAAAGAGCGAATACGGAGGGTCCAGTTGCATGTGGGGCTGCGTAAAGGCTCCCCTGGGGAGTTCAGATGTACCCAAAGCCTTCCTTTGGGGGCACTTCTGGATGGGTGAATGGGGCTTGAAACGCATTTTCTGGAGCCCGAGTTTTCAGTCTTCTGCCATGGTGGCTAGGGGTATATTTAGGGTTGCTCGTAAACAGTGAACAAGGAGGGTCCAGTTGCATGTGGGGCTGTGTAAAGGCTCCCCTGGAGAGTTCAGTTGTACCCAAAGCCTTCCTTTGGGGGCACTTTTGGATGGTCAAATGGGGCTTGTAGCACGTTTTCTGGGGCCCGAGTTTTCAGTCGACTGCCAGGCGGGCCCCGGCTATATTTAGGGTTGCTGTGAAAGAGCGAATACGGAGGGTCCAGTTGCATGTGGGGCTGCGTAAAGGCTCCCCTGGGGAGTTCAGTTGTACCCAAAGCCTTCCTCTGGGGGCACTTTTGGATGGGCGAATTAGGCTTTTAACGCATTTTCTGGGGCCCGAGCTTTCAGTCGACTGCCAGGCGGGCCAGGGCTATATTTAGGGTTGCGGTGAAAGAGTGAACCCGGAGGGTCCAGTTGCATGTGGGGCTGCATAAAGGCTCCCCTGGGGAGTTCAGTTGTACCCAAAGCCTTCCTTTGGGGACACTTCTGGATGGGTGAATGGGGCTTGAAACGCATTTTCTGGAGCCCGAGTTTTCAGTCTTCTGCCATGGTGGCTAGGGTTATATTTAGGGTTGCTCGTAAACAGTGAACAAGGAGGGTTCAGTTGCATGTGGGACTGTGTAAAGGCTCCCCTGGGGAGTTCAGTTGTACCCAAAGCCTTCCTCTGGGGGCACTTTTGGATGGGCGAATTAGGCTTTTAACAGTTTTTCTGGGGCCCGAGTTTCCAGTCGACTGCCAGGCCTGCCAGGGTTATATTTAGGGTTGCTGTGAAAGAGCGAATACGGAGGGTCCAGTTGCATGTGGGGCTGCGTTAAGGCTCCCCTGGGGAGTTCACTTGTACCCAAAGCCTTCCTCTGGGGGCACTTTTGGATGGGCGAATTAGGCTTTTAACGCAATTTCTGGGGCCCGAGTTTTCAGTCGTCTGCCATGCGGGCCAGGGTTATATTTAGGGTTGCTGTGAAAGAGCGAATACGGAGGGTCCAGTTGCATGTGGGGCTGCGTTAAGGCTCCCCTGGGGAGTTCAGATGTACCCAAAGCCTTCCTTTGGGGGCACTTTTGGGTGGGCGAACGGGGCTCGTAACACATTTTCTGTGGCCCGAGCTTTCAGTCAACTGCCAGGCGTGCTAGGGCTATATTTAGGCTTGCGGTGAAAGAGTGAACCCGGAGGGTCCAGTTGCATGTGGGGCTGCATAAAGGCTCCCCTGGGGAGTTCAGTTGTACCCAAAGCCTTCCTTTGGGGGCACTTCTGGATGGGTGAATGGGGCTTGAAACGCATTTTCTGGAGCCCGAGTTTTCAGTCTTCTGCCATGGTGGCTAGGGGTATATTTGGGGTTGCTCGTAAACAGTGAACAAGGAGGGTCCAGTTGCATGTGGGGCTGCGTAAAGGCTCCCCTGGGGAGTTCAGTTGTACCCAAAGCCTTCCTCTGGGGGCACTTTTGGATGGGCGAATTAGCCTTTTAATGCATTTTCTGGGGCCCGAGTTTTCAGTCGACTGCCAGGCGGGCCAGGGCTATATTTAGGGTTGCTGTGAAAGAGCGAATACGGAGGGTCCAGTTGCATGTGGGGCTGCGTTAAGGCTCCCCTGGGGAGTCCAGTTGTACCCAAAGCCTTCCTTTGGGGGCACTTTGGGATGGTCTAAGGGGAATCGCAATGCGTTTTCTGAGGCCCGCTTTTTCAGACTTCTCCCATTGCTCCGAGGGCTATATTTAGGCTTGCGGTGAAAGAGTGAACGCGGAGGGTCCAGTTGCATGTGGGGCTGCATAAAGGCTCCCCTGGGGACTTCAGTTGGACCCAAAGCCTTCCTTTGGGGGCACTTCTGGATGGGTGAATGGGGCTTGAAACGCATTTTCTGGAGCCCGAGTTTTCAGTCTTCTGCCATGGTGGCTAGGGGTATATTTAGGGTTGCTTGTAAACAGCGAAAACGGGGGGTCCAGTTGCGTATAAGCCTGCATAAAGGCTCCCCTGGGAAGTGCAGTTGTACCCAAAGCCTTCCTTTGGGGGCACTTTTGGATGGTCGAATGGGGCATGTAGCACGTTTTCTGGGGCCCGAGTTTTCAGTCTTCTGCCATGCAGGCTAGGGTTATATTTAGGGTTGCTGTAAAGAGCGAACACGGAGGGTCCAGTTGCATGTGGGGCTGCGTAAAGGCTCCCCTGGGGAGTTCAGATGTACCCAAAGCCTTCCTTTGGGGGCACTTCTGGATGGTTGAATGGGGCTTGAAACGCATTTTCTGGAGCCCGAGTTTTCAGTCTTCTGCCATGGTGGCTAGGGGTATATTTAGGGTTGCTCGTAAACAGTGAACAAGGAGGGTCCAGTTGCATGTGGGGCTGTGTAAAGGCTCCCCTGGAGAGTTCAGTTGTACCCAAAGCCTTCCTTTGGGGGCACTTTTGGATGGTCAAATGGGGCTTGTAGCACGTTTTCTGGGGCCCGAGTTTTCAGTCGACTGCCAGGCGGGCCCCGGCTATATTTAGGGTTGCTGTGAATGAGCGAATACGGAGGGTCCAGTTGCATGTGGGGCTGCGTAAAGGCTCCCCTGGGGAGTTCAGATGTACCCAAAGCCTTCCTCTGGGGGCACTTTTGGATGGGCGAATTAGGCTTTTAACGCATTTTCTGGGGCCCGAGCTTTCAGTCGACTGCCAGGCGGGCCAGGGCTATATTTAGGGTTGCGGTGAAAGAGTGAACGAGGAGGGTCCAGTTGCATGTGGGGCTGCATAAAGGCTCCCCTGGGGAGTTCAGTTGTACCCAAAGCCTTCCTTTGGGGACACTTCTGGATGGGTGAATGGGGCTTGAAACGCATTTTCTAGAGCCCGAGTTTTCAGTCTTCTGCCATGGTGGTTAGGGGTATATTTAGGGTTGCTCGTAAACAGTAAACAAGGAGGGTCCAGTTGCATGTGGGGCTGCGTAAAGGCTCCCCTGGGGAGTTCAGTTGTACCCAAAGCATTCCTTTGGGGGCACTTTTGGATGGTTGAAGGGGGCTTTTAACAGTTTTTCTGTGGCCCGAGTTTTCAGTTTTCTGCCATGCTGGCTAGTGTTATATTTAGGGTTGCTCGTAAACAGCGAACACGGAGGGTCCAGTTGCATGTGGGGCTGCATAAAGGCTCCCCTGGGGAGTTCACTTGTACCCAAAGCCTTTCTTTGGGGGCACTTTTGGATGGTCGAATGGGGCTTGTAGCACGTTTTCTGGGGCCCGATTTTTCAGTCGTCTGCCATGCGGGCCAGTGTTATATTTAGGGTTGCTGTGAATGAGCGAATACGGAGGGTCCAGTTGCATGTGGGGCTGCGTAAAGGCTCCCCTGGGGAGTTCAGATGTACCCAAAGCCTTCCTTTGGGGGCACTTTTGGATGGGTGAATGGGGCTCGTAACACATTTTCTGTGGCCCGAGCTTTCTGTCGACTGCCAGGCGTGCTAGGGCTATATTTAGGGTTGCGGTGAAAGAGTGAACCCGGAGGGTCCAGTTGCATGTGGGGCTGCATAAAGGCTCCCCTGGGGAGTTCACTTGTACCCAAAGCCTTCCTTTGGGGGCACTTCTGGAATGGTGAATGGGGCTTGAAACACATTTTCTGGAGCCCGAGTTTTCAGTCTTCTGCCATGGTGGCTAGGGGTATATTTAGGGTTGCTCGTAAACAGTGAACAAGGAGGGTCCAGTTGCATGTGGGGCTGCGTAAAGGCTCCCCTGGGGAGTTCACTTGTAAACAAAGCCTTCCTCTGGGGGCACTTTTGGATGGGCGAATTAGGCTTTTAATGCATTTTCTGGGTCCCGAGTTTTCAGTCGACTGACAGGCGGGCCAGGGCTATATTTAGGGTTGCTGTGAAAGAGCGAATACGGAGGGTCCAGTTGCATGTGGTGCTGCATAAAGGCTCCCCTGGGGAGTTCAGTTGTACCCAAAGCCTTCCTTTGGGGGCACTTCTGGAATGGTGAATGGGGCTTGAAACGCATTTTCTGGAGCCCGAGTTTTCAGTCTTCTGCCATGGTGGCTAGGGGTATATTTAGGGTTGCTCGTAAACAGTGAACAAGGAGGGTCCAGTTGCATGTGGGGCTGCGTAAAGGCTCCCCTGGGGAGTTCACTTGTACCCAAAGCCTTCCTCTGGGGGCACTTTTGGATGGACGAATTAGGCTTTTAACAGTTTTTCTGGGGCCCGAGTTTTCAGTCGACTGCCAGGCGGGCCCCGGCTATATTTAGGGTTGCTGTGAATGAGCGAATACGGAGGGTCCAGTTGCATGTGGGGCTGCGTTAAGGCTCCCCTGGGGAGTTCAGTTGTACCCAAAGCCTTCCTCTGGGTGCGCTTTGGGATGGTCGAAGGGGAATCGCAATGCGTTTTCTGAGGCCCGCTTTTTCAGTCTTCTCCCATTGCGCTGAGGGCTATATTTAGGCTTGCGGTGAAAGAGTGAACGCGGAGGGTCCAGTTGCATGTGGGGCTGCATAAAGGCTCCCCTGGGGAGTTCACTTGTACCCAAAGCCTTCCTTTGGGGACACTTCTGGATGGGTGAATGGGGCTTGAAACGCATTTTCTGGAGCCCGAGTTTTCAGTCTTCTGCCATGGTGGCTAGGGGTATATTTAGGGTTGCTCGTAAACAGTGAACAAGGAGGGTCCAGTTGCATGTGGGGCTGCGTAAAGGCTCCCCTGGGGAGTTCACTTGTACCCAAAGCCTTCCTTTGGGGGCACTTTTGGATGGTTGAAGGGGGCTTTTAACAGTTTTTCTGTGGCCCGAGTTTTCAGTTTTCTGCCATGCTGGCTAGTGTTATATTTAGGGTTGCTCGTAAACAGCGAACACGGAGGGTCCAGTTGCATGTGGGGCTGCATAAAGGCTCCCCTGGGGAGTTCACTTGTACACAAAGCCTTTCTTTGGGGGCACTTTTGGATGGTCGAATTAGGCTTTTAATGCATTTTCTGGGGCCTGAGTTTTCAGTCGATTGCCAGGCGGGCCAGGGCTATATTTAGGGTTGCTGTGAAAGAGCGAATACGGAGGGTCCAGTTGCATGTGGGGCTGCATAAAGGCTCCCCTGGGGAGTTCAGTTGTACCCAAAGCCTTCCTCTGGGGGCACTTTTGGATGGGCGAATTAGGCTTTTAATGCATTTTCTGGGGCCTGAGTTTTCAGTCGATTGCCAGGCGGGCCAGGGCTATATTTAGGGTTGCTGTGAAAGAGCGAATACGGAGGGTCCAGTTGCATGTGGGGCTGCGTAAAGGCTCCCCTGGGGAGTTCAGATGTACCCAAAGCCTTCCTTTGGGGGCACTTTTGGATGGGCGAATGGGGCTCGTAACACATTTTCTGTGGCCCGAGCTTTCAGTCGACTGCCAGGAGTGCTAGGCCTATATTTAGGCTTGCGGTGAAAGAGTGAACCCGGAGGGTCCAGTTGCATGTGGGGCTGCATAAAGGCTCCCCTGGGGAGTTCACTTGTACCCAAAGCCTTCCTTTGGGGGCACTTCTGGATGGGTGAATGGGGCTTGAAACGCATTTTCTGGAGCCCGAGTTTTCAGTCTTCTGCCATGGTGGCTAGGGGTATATTTAGGGTTGCTCGTAAACAGTGAACAAGGAGGGTCCAGTTGCATGTGGGGCTGCGTAAAGGCTCCCCTGGGGAGTTCACTTGTACCCAAAGCCTTCCTCTGGGGGCACTTTTGGATGGGCGAATTAGGCTTTTAATGCATTTTCTGGGGCCCGAGTTTTCAGTCGACTGCCAGGCTGGCCAGGGCTATATTTAGGCTTGCTGTGAAAGAGCGAATACGGAGGGTCCAGTTGCATGTGGGGCTGCATAAAGGCTCCCCTGGGGAGTTCACTTGTACCCAAAGCCTTCCTCTGGGGGCACTTTTGGATGGACGAATTAGGCTTTTAACAGTTTTTCTGGGGCCCGAGTTTTCAGTCGTCTGCCATGCGGGCCAGTGTTATATTTAGGGTTGCTGTGAATGAGCGAATACGGAGGGTCCAGTTGCATGTGGGGCTGCGTTAAGGCTCCCCTGGGGAGTCCAGTTGTACCCAAAGCCTTCCTTTGGGGGCACTTTGGGATGGTCTAAGGGGAATCGCAATGCGTTTTCTGAGGCCCGCTTTTTCAGTCTTCTCCCATTGCTCCGAGGGCTATATTTAGGCTTGCGGTGAAAGAGTGAACGCGGAGGGTCCAGTTGCATGTGGGGCTGCATAAAGGCTCCCCTGGGGAGTTCAGTTGGACCCAAAGCCTTCCTTTGGGGGCACTTCTGGATGGGTGAATGGGGCTTGAAACGCATTTTCTGGAGCCCGAGTTTTCAGTCTTCTGCCATGGTGGCTAGGGGTATATTTAGGGTTGCTTGTAAACAGCGAACACGGGGGGTCCAGTTGCGTATAAGCCTGCATAAAGGCTCCCCTGGGAAGTGCAGTTGTACCCAAAGCCTTCCTTTGGGGGCACTTTTGGATGGTCGAATGGGGCTTGTAGCACGTTTTCTGGGGCCCGAGTTTTCAGTCTTCTGCCATGCTGGCTAGGGTTATATTTAGGGTTGCTGTAAAGAGCGAACACGGAGGGTCCAGTTGCATGTGGGGCTGCGTAAAGGCTCCCCTGGGGAGTTCAGATGTACCCAAAGCCTTCCTTTGGGGACACTTCTGGATGGGTGAATGGGGCTTGAAACGCATTTTCTGGAGCCCGAGTTTTCAGTCTTCTGCCATGGTGGCTAGGGCTATATTTAGGGTTGCTCGTAAACAGTGAACAAGGAGGGTCCAGTTGCATGTGGGGCTGCATAAAGGCTCCCCTGGGGAGTTCACTTGTACCCAAAGCCTTCCTTTGGGGGCACTTCTGGATGGGCGAAAGGGGCTTGAAACGCATTTTCTGGAGCCCGAGTTTTCAGTCTTCTGCCATGGTGGCTAGGGGTATATTTAGGGTTGCTCGTAAACAGCGAACAAGGAGGGTCCAGTTGCATGTGGGGCTGCGTAAAGGCTCCCCTGGGGAGTTCAGTTGTACCCAAAGCCTTCCTTTGGGGGCACTTTTGGATGGTCAAATGGGGCTTGTAGCACGTTTTCTGGGGCCCGAGTTTTCAGTCGTCTACCATGCGGGCCAGTGTTATATTTAGGGTTGCTGTGAAAGAGCGAATACGGAGGGTCCAGTTGCATGTGGGGCTGCGTTAAGGCTCCCCTGTGGAGGTCAGATGTACCCAAAGCCTTCCTTTCGGGGCACTTTTGGATGGGCGAATGGGGCTTGTAGCACGTTTTCTGGGGCCCGAGTTTTCAGTCGTCTGCAATGCGGGCCAGGGTTATATTTAGGGTTGCTGTGAAAGAGCGAATACGGAGGGTCCAGTTGCATGTGGGGCTGCATAAAGGCTCCCCTGGGGAGTTCAGTTGGACCCAAAGCCTTCCTTTGGGGGCACTTCTGGATGGGTGAATGGGGCTTGAAACGCATTTTCTGGAGCCCGAGTTTTCAGTCTTCTGCCATGGTGGCTAGGGGAATATTTAGGGTTGCTCGTAAACAGTGAGCAAGGAGGGTCCAGTTGCATGTGGGGCTGCGTAAAGGCTCCCCTGGGGAGTTCAGTTGTACCCAAAGCCTTCCTTTGGGGGCACTTTTGGATGGTTGAAGGGGGCTTTTAACAGTTTTTCTGTGGCCCGAGTTTTCAGTTTTCTGCCATGCTGGCTAGTGTTATATTTAGGGTTGCTCGTAAACAGCGAACACGGAGGGTCCAGTTGCATGTGGGGCTGCATAAAGGCTCCCCTGGGGAGTTCACTTGTACCCAAAGCCTTTCTTTGGGGGCACTTTTGGATGGTCGAATGGGGCTTGTAGCACGTTTTCTGGGGCCCTTATTTTTCAGTCGTCTGCCATGCGGGCCAGTGTTATATTTAGGGTTGCTGTGAAAGAGCGAATACGGAGGGTCCAGTTGCATGTGGGGCTGCATAAAGGCTCCCCTGGGGAGTTCAGTTGGACCCAAAGCCTTCCTCTGGGGGCACTTTTGGATGGGCGAATTAGGCTTTTAATGCATTTTCTGGGGCCTGAGTTTTCAGTCGATTGCCAGGCGGGCCAGGGCTATATTTAGGGTTGCTGTGAAAGAGCGAATACGGAGGGTCCAGTTGCATGTGGGGCTGCGTAAAGGCTCCCCTGGGGAGTTCAGATGTACCCAAAGCCTTCCTTTGGGGGCACTTTTGGATGGGCGAATGGGGCTCGTAACACATTTTCTGTGGCCCGAGCTTTCAGTCGACTGCCAGGAGTGCTAGGCCTATATTTAGGCTTGCGGTGAAAGAGTGAACCCGGAGGGTCCAGTTGCATGTGGGGCTGCATAAAGGCTCCCCTGGGGAGTTCACTTGTACCCAAAGCCTTCCTTTGGGGGCACTTCTGGATGGGTGAATGGGGCTTGAAACGCATTTTCTGGAGCCCGAGTTTTCAGTCTTCTGCCATGGTGGCTAGGGGTATATTTAGGGTTGCTCGTAAACAGTGAACAAGGAGGGTCCAGTTGCATGTGGGGCTGCGTAAAGGCTCCCCTGGGGAGTTCACTTGTACCCAAAGCCTTCCTCTGGGGGCACTTTTGGATGGGCGAATTAGGCTTTTAATGCATTTTCTGGGGCCCGAGTTTTCAGTCGACTGCCAGGCTGGCCAGGGCTATATTTAGGCTTGCTGTGAAAGAGCGAATACGGAGGGTCCAGTTGCATGTGGGGCTGCATAAAGGCTCCCCTGGGGAGTTCAGTTGTACCCAAAGCCTTCCTTTGGGGGCACGTCTGGATGGGTGAATTGGGCTTGAAACGCATTTTCTGGAGCCCGAGTTTTCAGTCTTCTGCCATGGTGGCTAGGGGTATATTTAGGGTTCCTCGTAAACAGTGAACAAGGAGGGTCCAGTTGCATGTGGGGCTGCGTAAAGGCTCCCCTGGGGAGTTCACTTGTACCCAAAGCCTTCCTCTTGGGGCACTTTTGGATGGACGAATTAGGCTTTTAACAGTTTTTCTGGGGCCCGAGTTTTCAGTCGTCTGCCATGCGGGCCAGTGTTATATTTAGGGTTGCTGTGAATGAGCGAATACGGAGGGTCCAGTTGCATGTGGGGCTGCGTTAAGGCTCCCCTGGGGAGTCCAGCTGTACCCAAAGCCTTCCTTTGGGGGCACTTTGGGATGGTCTAAGGGGAATCGCAATGCGTTTTCTGAGGCCCGCTTTTTCAGTCTTCTCCCATTGCTCCGAGGGCTATATTTAGGCTTGCGGTGAAAGAGTGAACGCGGAGGGTCCAGTTGCATGTGGGGCTGCATAAAGGCTCCCCTGGGGAGTTCAGTTGGACCCAAAGCCTTCCTTTGGGGGCACTTCTGGATGGGCGAAAGGGGCTTGAAACGCTTTTTCTGTGGTCCGAGTTTTCAGTTTTCTGCCATGCTGGCTAGGGTTATATTTAGGGTTGCTGTAAAGAGCGAACACGGAGGGTCCAGTTGCATGTGGGGCTGCGTAAAGGCTCCCCTGGGGAGTTCAGATGTACCCAAAGCCTTCCTTTGGGGACACTTCTGGATGGGTGAATGGGGCTTGAAACGCATTTTCTGGAGCCCGAGTTTTCAGTCTTCTGCCATGGTGGCTAGGGCTATATTTAGGGTTGCTCGTAAACAGTGAACAAGGAGGGTCCAGTTGCATGTGGGGCTGCATAAAGGCTCCCCTGGGGAGTTCACTTGTACCCAAAGCCTTCCTTTGGGGGCACTTCTGGATGGGCGAAAGGGGCTTGAAACGCTTTTTCTGTGGTCCGAGTTTTCAGTTTTCTGCCATGCTGGCTAGTGTTATATTTAGGGTTGCTTGTAAACAGCGAACACGGAGGGTCCAGTTGCGTATGGGCCTGCATAAAGGCTCCCCTGGGGAGTTCAGTTGTACCCAAAGCCTTCCTTTGGGGGCACTTTTGGATGGTCAAATGGGGCTTGTAGCACGTTTTCTGGGGCCCGAGTTTTCAGTCGTCTACCATGCGGGCCAGTGTTATATTTAGGGTTGCTGTGAAAGAGCGAATACGGAGGGTCCAGTTGCATGTGGGGCTGTGTTAAGGCTCCCCTGTGGAGGTCAGATGTACCCAAAGCCTTCCTTTCGGGGCACTTTTGGATGGGCGAATGGGGCTTGTAGCACGTTTTCTGGGGCCCGAGTTTTCAGTCGTCTGCAATGCGGGCCAGGGTTATATTTAGGGTTGCTGTGAAAGAGCGAATACAGAGGGTCCAGTTGCATGTGGGGCTGCATAAAGGCTCCCCTGGGGAGTTCAGTTGTACCCAAAGCCTTCCTTTGGGGACACTTCTGGATGGGTGAATGGGGCTTGAAACGCATTTTCTGGAGCCCGAGTTTTCAGTCTTCTGCCATGGTGGCTAGGGGAATATTTAGGGTTGCTCGTAAACAGTGAACAAGGAGGGTCCAGTTGCATGTGGGGCTGCGTAAAGGCTCCCCTGGGGAGTTCAGTTGTACCCAAAGCCTTCCTTTGGGGGCACTTTTGGATGGTTGAAGGGGGCTTTTAACAGTTTTTCTGTGGCCCGAGTTTTCAGTTTTCTGCCATGCTGGCTAGTGTTATATTTAGGGTTGCTCGTAAACAGCGAACACGGAGGGTCCAGTTGCATGTGGGGCTGCATAAAGGCTCCCCTGGGGAGTTCACTTGTACCCAAAGCCTTTCTTTGGGGGCACTTTTGGATGGTCGAATGGGGCTTGTAGCACGTTTTCTGGGGCCCTTATTTTTCAGTCGTCTGCCATGCGGGCCAGTGTTATATTTAGGGTTGCTGTGAAAGAGCGAATACGGAGGGTCCAGTTGCATGTGGGGCTGCATAAAGGCTCCCCTGGGGAGTTCAGTTGGACCCAAAGCCTTCCTCTGGGGGCACTTTTGGATGGGCGAATTAGGCTTTTAATGCATTTTCTGGGGCCTGAGTTTTCAGTCGATTGCCAGGCGGGCCAGGGCTATATTTAGGGTTGCTGTGAAAGAGCGAATACGGAGGGTCCAGTTGCATGTGGGGCTGCGTAAAGGCTCCCCTGGGGAGTTCAGATGTACCCAAAGCCTTCCTTTGGGGGCACTTTTGGATGGGCGAATGGGGCTCGTAACACATTTTCTGTGGCCCGAGCTTTCAGTCGACTGCCAGGAGTGCTAGGCCTATATTTAGGCTTGCGGTGAAAGAGTGAACCCGGAGGGTCCAGTTGCATGTGGGGCTGCATAAAGGCTCCCCTGGGGAGTTCACTTGTACCCAAAGCCTTCCTTTGGGGGCACTTCTGGATGGGTGAATGGGGCTTGAAACGCATTTTCTGGAGCCCGAGTTTTCAGTCTTCTGCCATGGTGGCTAGGGGTATATTTAGGGTTGCTCGTAAACAGTGAACAAGGAGGGTCCAGTTGCATGTGGGGCTGCGTAAAGGCTCCCCTGGGGAGTTCACTTGTACCCAAAGCCTTCCTCTGGGGGCACTTTTGGATGGGCGAATTAGGCTTTTAATGCATTTTCTGGGGCCCGAGTTTTCAGTCGACTGCCAGGCTGGCCAGGGCTATATTTAGGGTTGCTGTGAAAGAGCGAATACGGAGGGTCCAGTTGCATGTGGGGCTGCATAAAGGCTCCCCTGGGGAGTTCAGTTGTACCCAAAGCCTTCCTTTGGGGGCACGTCTGGATGGGTGAATTGGGCTTGAAACGCATTTTCTGGAGCCCGAGTTTTCAGTCTTCTGCCATGGTGGCTAGGGGTATATTTAGGGTTCCTCGTAAACAGTGAACAAGGAGGGTCCAGTTGCATGTGGGGCTGCGTAAAGGCTCCCCTGGGGAGTTCACTTGTACCCAAAGCCTTCCTCTTGGGGCACTTTTGGATGGACGAATTAGGCTTTTAACAGTTTTTCTGGGGCCCGAGTTTTCAGTCGTCTGCCATGCGGGCCAGTGTTATATTTAGGGTTGCTGTGAATGAGCGAATACGGAGGGTCCAGTTGCATGTGGGGCTGCGTTAAGGCTCCCCTGGGGAGTCCAGCTGTACCCAAAGCCTTCCTTTGGGGGCACTTTGGGATGGTCTAAGGGGAATCGCAATGCGTTTTCTGAGGCCCGCTTTTTCAGTCTTCTCCCATTGCTCCGAGGGCTATATTTAGGCTTGCGGTGAAAGAGTGAACGCGGAGGGTCCAGTTGCATGTGGGGCTGCATAAAGGCTCCCCTGGGGAGTTCAGTTGGACCCAAAGCCTTCCTTTGGGGGCACTTCTGGATGGGCGAAAGGGGCTTGAAACGCTTTTTCTGTGGTCCGAGTTTTCAGTTTTCTGCCATGCTGGCTAGGGTTATATTTAGGGTTGCTGTAAAGAGCGAACACGGAGGGTCCAGTTGCATGTGGGGCTGCGTAAAGGCTCCCCTGGGGAGTTCAGATGTACCCAAAGCCTTCCTTTGGGGACACTTCTGGATGGGTGAATGGGGCTTGAAACGCATTTTCTGGAGCCCGAGTTTTCAGTCTTCTGCCATGGTGGCTAGGGCTATATTTAGGGTTGCTCGTAAACAGTGAACAAGGAGGGTCCAGTTGCATGTGGGGCTGCATAAAGGCTCCCCTGGGGAGTTCACTTGTACCCAAAGCCTTCCTTTGGGGGCACTTCTGGATGGGCGAAAGGGGCTTGAAACGCTTTTTCTGTGGTCCGAGTTTTCAGTTTTCTGCCATGCTGGCTAGTGTTATATTTAGGGTTGCTTGTAAACAGCGAACACGGAGGGTCCAGTTGCGTATGGGCCTGCATAAAGGCTCCCCTGGGGAGTTCAGTTGTACCCAAAGCCTTCCTTTGGGGGCACTTTTGGATGGTCAAATGGGGCTTGTAGCACGTTTTCTGGGGCCCGAGTTTTCAGTCGTCTACCATGCGGGCCAGTGTTATATTTAGGGTTGCTGTGAAAGAGCGAATACGGAGGGTCCAGTTGCATGTGGGGCTGTGTTAAGGCTCCCCTGTGGAGGTCAGATGTACCCAAAGCCTTCCTTTCGGGGCACTTTTGGATGGGCGAATGGGGCTTGTAGCACGTTTTCTGGGGCCCGAGTTTTCAGTCGTCTGCAATGCGGGCCAGGGTTATATTTAGGGTTGCTGTGAAAGAGCGAATACAGAGGGTCCAGTTGCATGTGGGGCTGCATAAAGGCTCCCCTGGGGAGTTCAGTTGTACCCAAAGCCTTCCTTTGGGGACACTTCTGGATGGGTGAATGGGGCTTGAAACGCATTTTCTGGAGCCCGAGTTTTCAGTCTTCTGCCATGGTGGCTAGGGGAATATTTAGGGTTGCTCGTAAACAGTGAACAAGGAGGGTCCAGTTGCATGTGGGGCTGCGTAAAGGCTCCCCTGGGGAGTTCAGTTGTACCCAAAGCCTTCCTTTGGGGGCACTTTTGGATGGTTGAAGGGGGCTTTTAACAGTTTTTCTGTGGCCCGAGTTTTCAGTTTTCTGCCATGCTGGCTAGTGTTATATTTAGGGTTGCTCGTAAACAGCGAACACGGAGGGTCCAGTTGCATGTGGGGCTGCATAAAGGCTCCCCTGGGGAGTTCACTTGTACCCAAAGCCTTTCTTTGGGGGCACTTTTGGATGGTCGAATGGGGCTTGTAGCACGTTTTCTGGGGCCCTTATTTTTCAGTCGTCTGCCATGCGGGCCAGTGTTATATTTAGGGTTGCTGTGAAAGAGCGAATACGGAGGGTCCAGTTGCATGTGGGGCTGCATAAAGGCTCCCCTGGGGAGTTCAGTTGGACCCAAAGCCTTCCTCTGGGGGCACTTTTGGATGGGCGAATTAGGCTTTTAATGCATTTTCTGGGGCCTGAGTTTTCAGTCGATTGCCAGGCGGGCCAGGGCTATATTTAGGGTTGCTGTGAAAGAGCGAATACGGAGGGTCCAGTTGCATGTGGGGCTGCGTAAAGGCTCCCCTGGGGAGTTCAGATGTACCCAAAGCCTTCCTTTGGGGGCACTTTTGGATGGGCGAATGGGGCTCGTAACACATTTTCTGTGGCCCGAGCTTTCAGTCGACTGCCAGGAGTGCTAGGCCTATATTTAGGCTTGCGGTGAAAGAGTGAACCCGGAGGGTCCAGTTGCATGTGGGGCTGCATAAAGGCTCCCCTGGGGAGTTCACTTGTACCCAAAGCCTTCCTTTGGGGGCACTTCTGGATGGGTGAATGGGGCTTGAAACGCATTTTCTGGAGCCCGAGTTTTCAGTCTTCTGCCATGGTGGCTAGGGGTATATTTAGGGTTGCTCGTAAACAGTGAACAAGGAGGGTCCAGTTGCATGTGGGGCTGCGTAAAGGCTCCCCTGGGGAGTTCACTTGTACCCAAAGCCTTCCTCTGGGGGCACTTTTGGATGGGCGAATTAGGCTTTTAATGCATTTTCTGGGGCCCGAGTTTTCAGTCGACTGCCAGGCTGGCCAGGGCTATATTTAGGCTTGCTGTGAAAGAGCGAATACGGAGGGTCCAGTTGCATGTGGGGCTGCATAAAGGCTCCCCTGGGGAGTTCAGTTGTACCCAAAGCCTTCCTTTGGGGGCACGTCTGGATGGGTGAATTGGGCTTGAAACGCATTTTCTGGAGCCCGAGTTTTCAGTCTTCTGCCATGGTGGCTAGGGGTATATTTAGGGTTCCTCGTAAACAGTGAACAAGGAGGGTCCAGTTGCATGTGGGGCTGCGTAAAGGCTCCCCTGGGGAGTTCACTTGTACCCAAAGCCTTCCTCTGGGGGCACTTTTGGATGGACGAATTAGGCTTTTAACAGTTTTTCTGGGGCCCGAGTTTTCAGTCGACTGCCATGCGGGCCAGTGTTATATTTAGGGTTGCTGTGAATGAGCGAATACGGAGGGTCCAGTTGCATGTGGGGCTGCGTTAAGGCTCCCCTGGGGAGTCCAGCTGTACCCAAAGCCTTCCTTTGGGGGCACTTTGGGATGGTCTAAGGGGAATCGCAATGCGTTTTCTGAGGCCCGCTTTTTCAGTCTTCTCCCATTGCGCCGAGGGCTATATTTAGGCTTGCGGTGAAAGAGTGAACGCGGAGGGTCCAGTTGCATGTGGGGCTGCATAAAGGCTCCCCTGGGGAGTTCAGTTGGACCCAAAGCCTTCCTTTGGGGGCACTTCTGGATGGGCGAAAGGGGCTTGAAACGCTTTTTCTGTGGTCCGAGTTTTCAGTTTTCTGCCATGCTGGCTAGGGTTATATTTAGGGTTGCTGTAAAGAGCGAACACGGAGGGTCCAGTTGCATGTGGGGCTGCGTAAAGGCTCCCCTGGGGAGTTCAGATGTACCCAAAGCCTTCCTTTGGGGACACTTCTGGATGGGTGAATGGGGCTTGAAACGCATTTTCTGGAGCCCGAGTTTTCAGTCTTCTGCCATGGTGGCTAGGGCTATATTTAGGGTTGCTCGTAAACAGTGAACAAGGAGGGTCCAGTTGCATGTGGGGCTGCATAAAGGCTCCCCTGGGGAGTTCACTTGTACCCAAAGCCTTCCTTTGGGGGCACTTCTGGATGGGCGAAAGGGGCTTGAAACGCTTTTTCTGTGGTCCGAGTTTTCAGTTTTCTGCCATGCTGGCTAGTGTTATATTTAGGGTTGCTTGTAAACAGCGAACACGGAGGGTCCAGTTGTGTATGGGCCTGCATAAAGGCTCCCCTGGGGAGTTCAGTTGTACCCAAAGCCTTCCTTTGGGGGCACTTTTGGATGGTCAAATGGGGCTTGTAGCACGTTTTCTGGGGCCCGAGTTTTCAGTCGTCTACCATGCGGGCCAGTGTTATATTTAGGGTTGCTGTGAAAGAGCGAATACGGAGGGTCCAGTTGCATGTGGGGCTGTGTTAAGGCTCCCCTGTGGAGGTCAGATGTACCCAAAGCCTTCCTTTCGGGGCACTTTTGGATGGGCGAATGGGGCTTGTAGCACGTTTTCTGGGGCCCGAGTTTTCAGTCGTCTGCAATGCGGGCCAGGGTTATATTTAGGGTTGCTGTGAAAGAGCGAATACAGAGGGTCCAGTTGCATGTGGGGCTGCATAAAGGCTCCCCTGGGGAGTTCAGTTGTACCCAAAGCCTTCCTTTGGGGACACTTCTGGATGGGTGAATGGGGCTTGAAACGCATTTTCTGGAGCCCGAGTTTTCAGTCTTCTGCCATGCTGGCTAGTGTTATATTTAGGGTTGCTAGTAAACAGCGAACACGGAGGGTCCAGTTGCATGTGGGGCTGCATAAAGGCTCCCCTGGGGAGTTCACTTGTACCCAAAGCCTTTCTTTGGGGGCACTTTTGGATGGTCGAATGGGGCTTGTAGCACGTTTTCTGGGGCCCTTATTTTTCAGTCGTCTGCCATGCGGGCCAGTGTTATATTTAGGGTTGCTGTGAAAGAGCGAATACGGAGGGTCCAGTTGCATGTGGGGCTGCATAAAGGCTCCCCTGGGGAGTTCAGTTGGACCCAAAGCCTTCCTCTGGGGGCACTTTTGGATGGGCGAATTAGGCTTTTAATGCATTTTCTGGGGCCTGAGTTTTCAGTCGATTGCCAGGCGGGCCAGGGCTATATTTAGGGTTGCTGTGAAAGAGCGAATACGGAGGGTCCAGTTGCATGTGGGGCTGCGTAAAGGCTCCCCTGGGGAGTTCAGATGTACCCAAAGCCTTCCTTTGGGGGCACTTTTGGATGGGCGAATGGGGCTCGTAACACATTTTCTGTGGCCCGAGCTTTCAGTCGACTGCCAGGAGTGCTAGGCCTATATTTAGGCTTGCGGTGAAAGAGTGAACCCGGAGGGTCCAGTTGCATGTGGGGCTGCATAAAGGCTCCCCTGGGGAGTTCACTTGTACCCAAAGCCTTCCTTTGGGGGCACTTCTGGAATGGTGAATGGGGCTTGAAACGCATTTTCTGGAGCCCGAGTTTTCAGTCTTCTGCCATGGTGGCTAGGGGTATATTTAGGGTTGCTCGTAAACAGTGAACAAGAAGGGTCCAGTTGCATGTGGGGCTGCATAAAGGCTCCCCTGGGGAGTTCACTTGTACCCAAAGCCTTCCTCTGGGGGCACTTTTGGATGGGCGAATTAGGCTTTTAATGCATTTTCTGGGGCCCGAGTTTTCAGTCGACTGCCAGGCTGGCCAGGGCTATATTTAGGGTTGCTGTGAAAGAGCGAATACGGAGGGTCCAGTTGCATGTGGGGCTGCATAAAGGCTCCCCTGGGGAGTTCAGTTGGACCCAAAGCCTTCCTTTGGGGGCACGTCTGGATGGGTGAATGGGGCTTGAAACGCATTTTCTGGAGCCCGAGTTTTCAGTCTTCTGCCATGGCGGCTAGGGGTATATTTAGGGTTCCTCGTAAACAGTGAACAAGGAGGGCCCAGTTGCATGTGGGGCTGCGTAAAGGCTCCCCTGGGGAGTTCACTTGTACCCAAAGCCTTCCTCTGGGGGCACTTTTGGATGGACGAATTAGGCTTTTAACAGTTTTTCTGGGGCCCGAGTTTTCAGTCGACTGCCAGGCGGGCCCCGGCTATATTTAGGGTTGCTGTGAAAGAGCGAATACGGAGGGTCCAGTTGCATGTGGGGCTGCGTTAAGGCTCCCCTGGGGAGTTCACTTGTACCCAAAGCCTTCCTCTGGGTGCGCTTTGGGATGGTCGAAGGGGAATCGCAATGCGTTTTCTGAGGCCCGCTTTTTCAGACTTCTCACATTGCGGTGAGGGCTATATTTAGGCTTGCGGTGAAAGAGTGAACCCGGAGGGTCCAGTTGCATGTGGGGCTGCGTTAAGGCTCCCCTGGGGAGTTCAGTTGTACCCAAAGCCTTCCTCTGGGGGCACTTCTGGATGGGCGAATTAGGCTTTTAACGCATTTTCTGGGGCCCGAGTTTTCAGTCGACTGCCAGGCGGGCCAGGGCTATATTTAGGGTTGCTGTGAAAGAGCGAATACAGAGGGTCCAGTTGCATGTGGGACTGCGTTAAGGCTCCCCTGGGGAGTCCAGTTGTACCCAAAGCCTTCCTTTGGGGGCACTTTTGCATGGGCGAATGTGGCTCGTAACACATTATCTTTGGCCCGAGCTTTCAGTCGACTGCCAGGCGTGCTAGGGCTATATTTAGGCTTGCGGTGAAAGAGTGAACGCGGAGGGTCCAGTTGCATGTGGGGCTGCATAAAGGCTCCCCTGGGGAGTTCACTTGTACCCAAAGCCTTCCTTTGGGGGCACTTCTGGATGGGTGAATGGGGCTTGAAACGCATTTTCTGGAGCCCGAGTTTTCAGTCTTCTGCAATGGTGGCTAGGGGTATATTTAGGGTTGCTCGTAAACAGTGAACAAGGAGGGTCCAGTTGCATGTGGGGCTGCGTAAAGGCTCCCCTGGGGAGTTCACTTGTACCCAAAGCCTTCCTCTGGGGGCACTTTTGGATGGGCGAATTAGGCTTTTAATGCAGTTTCTGGAGCCCGAGTTTTCAGTCGACTGCCAGGCGGGCCAGGGCTATATTTAGGGTTGCTGTGAAAGAGCGAATACGGAGGGTCCAGTTGCATGTGGGGCTGCGTTAAGGCTCCCCTGGGGAGTCCAGTTGTACCCAAAGCCTTCCTTTGGGGGCACTTTTGGATGGTCTCAGGGGAATCGCAATGCGTTTTCTGAGGCCCGCTTTTTCAGTCTTCTCCCATTGCGCCGAGGGCTATATTTAGGCTTGCGGTGAAAGAGTGAACGCGGAGGGTCCAGTTGCATGTGGGGCTGCATAAAGGCTCCCCTGGGGAGTTCACTTGTACCCAAAGCCTTCCTTTGGGGGCACTTCTGGATGGGCGAAAGGGGCTTGAAACGCTTTTTCTGTGGCCCGAGTTTTCAGTCTTCTGCCATGCGGGCCAGGGTTATATTTAGGGTTGCTGTGAAAGAGCGAACACGGAGGGTCCAGTTGCATGTGGGGCTGCATAAAGGCTCCCCTGGGGAGTTCACTTGTACCCAAAGCCTTCCTTTGGGGGCACTTTTGGATGGTCGAATGGGGCTTGTAGCACGTTTTCTGGGGCCCGATTTTTCAGTCGTCTGCCATGCGGGCCAGGGTTATATTTAGGGTTGCTGTGAAAGAGCGAATACGGAGGGTCCAGTTGCATGTGGGGCTGCATAAAGGCTCCCCTGGGGAGTTCAGTTGGACCCAAAGCCTTCCTTTGGGGGCACTTCTGGATGGGTGAATGGGGCTTGAAACGCATTTTCTGGAGCCCGAGTTTTCAGTCTTCTGCCATGCTGGCTAGGGGTATATTTAGGGTTGCTCGTAAACAGTGAACAAGGAGGGTCCAGTTGCATGTGGGGCTGCGTAAAGGCTCCCCTGGGGAGTTCACTTGTACCCAAAGCCTTCCTCTGGGGGCACTTTTGGATGGACGAATTAGGCTTTTAACAGTTTTTCTGGGGCCCGAGTTTTCAGTCGACTGCCAGGCGGGCCCCGGCTATATTTAGGGTTGCTGTGAAAGAGCGAATACGGAGGGTCCAGTTGCATGTGGGGCTGCGTTAAGGCTCCCCTGGGGAGTTCACTTGTACCCAAAGCCTTCCTCTGGGTGCGCTTTGGGATGGTCGAAGGGGAATCGCAATGCGTTTTCTGAGGCCCGCTTTTTCAGACTTCTCACATTGCGGTGAGGGCTATATTTAGGCTTGCGGTGAAAGAGTGAACCCGGAGGGTCCAGTTGCATGTGGGGCTGCGTTAAGGCTCCCCTGGGGAGTTCAGTTGTACCCAAAGCCTTCCTCTGGGGGCACTTCTGGATGGGCGAATTAGGCTTTTAACGCATTTTCTGGGGCCCGAGTTTTCAGTCGACTGCCAGGCGGGCCAGGGCTATATTTAGGGTTGCTGTGAAAGAGCGAATACAGAGGGTCCAGTTGCATGTGGGACTGCGTTAAGGCTCCCCTGGGGAGTCCAGTTGTACCCAAAGCCTTCCTTTGGGGGCACTTTTGGATGGGCGAATGGGGCTCGTAACACATTATCTTTGGCCCGAGCTTTCAGTCGACTGCCAGGCGTGCTAGGGCTATATTTACGCTTGCGGTGAAAGAGTGAACGCGGAGGGTCCAGTTGCATGTGGGGCTGCATAAAGGCTCCCCTGGGGAGTTCACTTGTACCCAAAGCCTTCCTTTGGGGGCACTTCTGGATGGGTGAATGGGGCTTGAAACGCATTTTCTGGAGCCCGAGTTTTCAGTCTTCTGCCATGGTGGCTAGGGGTATATTTAGGGTTGCTCGTAAACAGTGAACAAGGAGGGTCCAGTTGCATGTGGGGCTGCGTAAAGGCTCCCCTGGGGAGTTCACTTGTACCCAAAGCCTTCCTCTGGGGGCACTTTTGGATGGGCGAATTAGGCTTTTAATGCAGTTTCTGGAGCCCGAGTTTTCAGTCGACTGCCAGGCGGGCCAGGGCTATATTTAGGGTTGCTGTGAAAGAGCGAATACGGAGGGTCCAGTTGCATGTGGGGCTGCGTTAAGGCTCCCCTGGGGAGTCCAGTTGTACCCAAAGCCTTCCTTTGGGGGCACTTTTGGATGGTCTCAGGGGAATCGCAATGCGTTTTCTGAGGCCCGCTTTTTCAGTCTTCTCCCATTGCGCCGAGGGCTATATTTAGGCTTGCGGTGAAAGAGTGAACGCGGAGGGTCCAGTTGCATGTGGGGCTGCATAAAGGCTCCCCTGGGGAGTTCAGTTGTACCCAAAGCCTTCCTTTGGGGGCACTTCTGGATGGGCGAAAGTGGCTTGAAACGCTTTTTCTGTGGCCCGAGTTTTCAGTCTTCTGCCATGCGGGCCAGGGTTATATTTAGGGTTGCTGTGAAAGAGCGAACACGGAGGGTCCAGTTGCATGTGGGGCTGCATAAAGGCTCCCCTGGGGAGTTCACTTGTACCCAAAGCCTTCCTTTGGGGGCACTTTTGGATGGTCGAATGGGGCTTGTAGCACGTTTTCTGGGGCCCGATTTTTCAGTCGTCTGCCATGCGGGCCAGGGTTATATTTAGGGTTGCTGTGAAAGAGCGAATACGGAGGGTCCAGTTGCATGTGGGGCTGCATAAAGGCTCCCCTGGGGAGTTCAGTTGGACCCAAAGCCTTCCTTTGGGGGCACTTCTGGATGGGTGAATGGGGCTTGAAACGCATTTTCTGGAGCCCGAGTTTTCAGTCTTCTGCCATGCTGGCTAGGGGTATATTTAGGGTTGCTCGTAAACAGTGAACAAGGAGGGTCCAGTTGCATGTGGGGCTGCGTAAAGGCTCCCCTGGGGAGTTCACTTGTACCCAAAGCCTTCCTCTGGGGGCACTTTTGGATGGGCGAATTAGGCTTTTAATGCATTTTCTGGAGCCCGAGTTTTCAGTCGACTGCCAGGCGGGCCAGGGCTATATTTAGGGTTGCTGTGAAAGAGCGAATACGGAGGGTCCAGTTGCATGTGGGGCTGCATAAAGGCTCCCCTGGGGAGTTCACTTGTACCCAAAGCCTTCCTTTGGGGGCACTTCTGGATGGGCGAAAGGGGCTTGAAACGCTTTTTCTGTGGCCCGAGTTTTCAGTCTTCTGCCATGGTGGCTAGGGTTATATTTAGGGTTGATGTAAAGAGCGAACACGGAGGGTCCAGTTGCATGTGGGGCTGCGTTAAGGCTCCCCTGGGGAGTTCAGATGTATCCAAAGCCTTCTTTTGGAGGCACTTTTGGATGGGCGAATGGGGCTCGTAACACATTTTCTGTGGCCCAAGCTTTCAGTCGACTGCCAGGCGTGCTAGGGCTATATTTAGGCTTGCGGTGAAAGAGTGAACCCGGAGGGTCCAGTTGCATGTGGGGCTACATAAAGGCTCCCCTGGGGAGTTCACTTGTACCCAAAGCCTTCCTTTGGGGGCACTTCTGGATGGGTGAATGGGGCTTGAAACGCATTTTCTGGAGCCCGAGTTTTCAGTCTTCTGCCATGGTGGCTAGGGGTATATTTAGGGTTGCTCGTAAACAGTGAACAAGGAGGGTCCAGTTGCATGTGGGGCTGCGTAAAGGCTCCCCTGGGGAGTTCACTTGTACCCAAAGCCTTCCTCTGGGGGCACTTTTGGATGGGCGAATTAGCCTTTTAATGCATTTTCTGGGGCCCGAGTTTTCAGTCGACTGCCAGGCGGGCCAGGGCTATATTTAGGGTTGCTGTGAAAGAGCGAATACGGAGGGTCCAGTTGCATGTGGGGCTGCGTTAAGGCTCCCCTGGGGAGTCCAGTTGTACCCAAAGCCTTCCTTTGGGGGCACTTTTGGATGGTCTCAGGGGAATCGCAATGCGTTTTCTGAGGCCCGCTTTTTCAGTCTTCTCCCATTGCGCCGAGGGCTATATTTAGGCTTGCGGTGAAAGAGTGAACGCGGAGGGTCCAGTTGCATGTGGGGCTGCATAAAGGCTCCCCTGGGGAGTTCACTTGTACCCAAAGCCTTCCTTTGGGGGCACTTCTGGATGGGTGAATGGGGCTTGAAACGCATTTTCTGGAGCCCGAGTTTTCAGTCTTCTGCCATGGTGGCTAGGGGTATATTTAGGGTTGCTTGTAAACAGCGAACACGGGGGGTCCAGTTGCGTATAAGCCTGCATAAAGGCTCCCCTGGGAAGTGCAGTTGTACCCAAAGCCTTCCTTTGGGGGCACTTCTGGATGGGCGAAAGGGGCTTGAAACGCTTTTTCTGTGGCCCGAGTTTTCAGTCTTCTGCCATGCGGGCCAGGGTTATATTTAGGGTTGCTGTGAAAGAGCGAACACGGAGGGTCCAGTTGCATGTGGGGCTGCATAAAGGCTCCCCTGGGGAGTTCACTTGTACCCAAAGCCTTCCTTTGGGGGCACTTTTGGATGGTCGAATGGGGCTTGTAGCACGTTTTCTGGGGCCCGATTTTTCAGTCGTCTGCCATGCGGGCCAGGGTTATATTTAGAGTTGCTGTGAAAGAGCGAATACGGAGGGTCCAGTTGCATGTGGGGCTGCATAAAGGCTCCCCTGGGGAGTTCACTTGTACCCAAAGCCTTCCTTTGGGGGCACTTCTGGATGGGTGAATGGGGCTTGAAACGCATTTTCTGGAGCCCGAGTTTTCAGTCTTCTGCCATGGTGGCTAGGGGTATATTTAGGGTTGCTCGTAAACAGTGAACAAGGAGGGTCCAGTTGCATGTGGGGCTGCGTAAAGGCTCCCCTGGGGAGTTCACTTGTACCCAAAGCCTTCCTCTGGGGGCACTTTTGGATGGGCGAATTAGGCTTTTAATGCATTTTCTGGAGCCCGAGTTTTCAGTCGACTGCCAGGCGGGCCAGGGCTATATTTAGGGTTGCTGTGAAAGAGCGAATACGGAGGGTCCAGTTGCATGTGGGGCTGCATAAAGGCTCCCCTGGGGAGTTCACTTGTACCCAAAGCCTTCCTTTGGGGGCACTTCTGGATGGGCGAAAGGGGCTTGAAACGCTTTTTCTGTGGCCCGAGTTTTCAGTCTTCTGCCATGGTGGCTAGGGTTATATTTAGGGTTGATGTAAAGAGCGAACACGGAGGGTCCAGTTGCATGTGGGGCTGCGTTAAGGCTCCCCTGGGGAGTTCAGATGTATCCAAAGCCTTCTTTTGGAGGCACTTTTGGATGGGCGAATGGGGCTCGTAACACATTTTCTGTGGCCCAAGCTTTCAGTCGACTGCCAGGCGTGCTAGGGCTATATTTAGGCTTGCGGTGAAAGAGTGAACCTGGAGGGTCCAGTTGCATGTGGGGCTACATAAAGGCTCCCCTGGGGAGTTCACTTGTACCCAAAGCCTTCCTTTGGGGGCACTTCTGGATGGGTGAATGGGGCTTGAAACGCATTTTCTGGAGCCCGAGTTTTCAGTCTTCTGCCATGGTGGCTAGGGGTATATTTAGGGTTGCTCGTAAACAGTGAACAAGGAGGGTCCAGTTGCATGTGGGGCTGCGTAAAGGCTCCCCTGGGGAGTTCAGTTGTACCCAAAGCCTTCCTCTGGGGGCACTTTTGGATGGGCGAATTAGCCTTTTAATGCATTTTCTGGGGCCCGAGTTTTCAGACGACTGCCAGGCGGGCCAGGGCTATATTTAGGGTTGCTGTGAAAGAGCGAATACGGAGGGTCCAGTTGCATGTGGGGCTGCGTTAAGGCTCCCCTGGGGAGTCCAGTTGTACCCAAAGCCTTCCTTTGGGGGCACTTTTGGATGGTCTCAGGGGAATCGCAATGCGTTTTCTGAGGCCCGCTTTTTCAGTCTTCTCCCATTGCGCCGAGGGCTATATTTAGGCTTGCGGTGAAAGAGTGAACGCGGAGGGTCCAGTTGCATGTGGGGCTGCATAAAGGCTCCCCTGGGGAGTTCACTTGTACCCAAAGCCTTCCTTTGGGGGCACTTCTGGATGGATGAATGGGGCTTGAAACGCATTTTCTGGAGCCCGAGTTTTCAGTCTTCTGCCATGGTGGCTAGGGGTATATTTAGGGTTGCTTGTAAACAGCGAACACGGGGGGTCCAGTTGCGTATAAGCCTGCATAAAGGCTCCCCTGGGAAGTGCAGTTGTACCCAAAGCCTTCCTTTGGGGGCACTTCTGGATGGGCGAATGGGGCTTGTAGCACGTTTTCTGGGGCCCGAGTTTTCAGTCTTCTGCCATGCTGGCTAGGGTTATATTTAGGGTTGCTGTAAAGAGCGAACACGGAGGGTCCAGTTGCATGTGGGGCTGCGTTAAGGCTCCCCTGGGGAGTCCAGTTGTACCCAAAGCCTTCCTTTGGGGGCACTTTTGGATGGTCGAATGGGGCTTGTAGCACGTTTTCTGGGGCCCGATTTTTCAGTCGTCTGCCATGCGGGCCAGGGTTATATTTAGGGTTGCTGTGAAAGAGCGAATACGGAGGGTCCAGTTGCATGTGGGGCTGCATAAAGGCTCCCCTGGGGAGTTCAGTTGGACCCAAAGCCTTCCTTTGGGGGCACTTCTGGATGGGTGAATGGGGCTTGAAACGCATTTTCTGGAGCCCGAGTTTTCAGTCTTCTGCCATGGTGGCTAGGGGTATATTTAGGGTTGCTCGTAAACAGTGAACAAGGAGGGTCCAGTTGCATGTGGGGCTGCGTAAAGGCTCCCCTGGGGAGTTCACTTGTACCCAAAGCCTTCCTCTGGGGGCACTTTTGGATGGGCGAATTAGGCTTTTAATGCATTTTCTAGAGCCCGAGTTTTCAGTCGACTGCCAGGCAGGCCAGGGCTATATTTAGGGTTGCTGTGAAAGAGCGAATACGGAGGGTCCAGTTGCATGTGGGGCTGCATAAAGGCTCCCCTGGGGAGTTCACTTGTACCCAAAGCCTTCCTTTGGGGGCACTTCTGGATGGGCGAAAGGGGCTTGAAACGCTTTTTCTGTGGCCCGATTTTTCAGTCTTCTGCCATGGTGGCTAGGGTTATATTTAGGGTTGATGTAAAGAGCGAACACGGAGGGTCCAGTTGCATGTGGGGCTGCGTAAAGGCTCCCCTGGGGAGTTCAGATGTATCCAAAGCCTTCTTTTGGAGGCACTTTTGGATGGGCGAATGGGGCTCGTAACACATTTTCTGTGGCCCAAGCTTTCAGTCGACTGCCAGGCTTGCTAGGGCTATATTTAGGCTTGCGGTGAAAGAGTGAACCCGGAGGGTCCAGTTGCATGTGGGGCTACATAAAGGCTCCCCTGGGGAGTTCACTTGTACCCAAAGCCTTCCTTTGGGGGCACTTCTGGATGGGTGAATGGGGCTTGAAACGCATTTTCTGGAGCCCGAGTTTTCAGTCTTCTGCCATGGTGGCTAGGGGTATATTTAGGGTTCCTCGTAAACAGTGAACAAGGAGGGTCCAGTTGCATGTGGGGCTGCGTAAAGGCTCCCCTGGGGAGTTCAGTTTTACCCAAAGCCTTCCTCTGGGGGTACTTTTGGATGGACGAATTAGGCTTTTAACAGTTTTTCTGGGGCTCGAGTTTTCAGTCGAATGCCAGGCGGGCCAGGGCTATATTTAGGGTTGCTGTGAAAGAGCGAATACGGAGGGTCCAGTTGCATGTGGGGCTGCGTTAAGGCTCCCCTGGGGAGTCCAGTTGTACCCAAAGCCTTCCTTTGGGGGCACTTTTGGATGGTCTCAGGGGAATCGCAATGCGTTTTCTGAGGCCCGCTTTTTCAGTCTTCTCCCATTGCGCCGAGGGCTATATTTAGGCTTGCGGTGAAAGAGTGAACGCGGAGGGTCCAGTTGCATGTGGGGCTGCATAAAGGCTCCCCTGGGGAGTTCACTTGTACCCAAAGCCTTCCTTTGGGGGCACTTCTGGATGGGTGAATGGGGCTTGAAACGCATTTTCTGGAGCCCGAGTTTTCAGTCTTCTGCCATGGTGGCTAGGGGTATATTTAGGGTTGCTTGTAAACAGCGAACACGGGGGGTCCAGTTGCGTATAAGCCTGCATAAAGGCTCCCCTGGGGAGTTCACTTGTACCCAAAGCCTTCCTTTGGGGGCACTTCTGGATGGGCGAAAGGGGCTTGAAACGCTTTTTCTGTGGCCCGAGTTTTCAGTCTTCTGCCATGCTGGCTAGGGTTATATTTAGGGTTGCTGTAAAGAGCGAACACGGAGGGTCCAGTTGCATGTGGGGCTGCGTAAAGGCTCCCCTGGGGAGTTCAGATGTACCCAAAGCCTTCCTTTGGGGGCACTTCTGGATGGGTGAATGGGGCTCGTAACACATTTTCTGTGGCCCAAGCTTTCAGTCGACTGCCAGGCTTGCTAGGGCTATATTTAGGCTTGCGGTGAAAGAGTGAACGCGGAGGGTCCAGTTGCATGTGGGGCTACATAAAGGCTCCCCTGGGGAGTTCACTTGTACCCAAAGCCTTCCTCTGGGGGCACTTTTGTATGGGCGAATTAGGCTTTTAATGCATTTTCTGTGGCCCGAGTTTTCAGTCGACTGCCAGGCGGGCCAGGGCTATATTTAGGGTTGCTGTGAAAGAGCGAATACGGAGGGTCCAGTTGCATGTGGGGCTGCGTTAAGGCTCCCCTGGGGAGTCCAGTTGTACCCAAAGCCTTCCTTTGGGCGCACTTTTGGATGGTCTAAGGGGAATCGCAATGCGTTTTCTGAGGCCCGCTTTTTCAGTCTTCTCCCATTGCTCCGAGGGCTATATTTAGGCTTGCGGTGAAAGAGTGAACGCGGAGGGTCCAGTTGCATGTGGGGCTGCATAAAGGCTCCCCTGGGGAGTTCAGTTGGACCCAAAGCCTTCCTTTGGGGGCACTTCTGGATGGGTGAATGGGGCTTGAAACGCATTTTCTGGAGCCCGAGTTTTCAGTCTTCTGCCATGGTGGCTAGGGATATATTTAGGGTTGCTTGTAAACAGCGAACACGGTGGGTCAAGTTGCGTATAAGCCTGCATAAAGGCTCCCCTGGGAAGTGCAGTTGTACCCAAAGCCTTCCTTTGGGGGCACTTTTGGATGGTCGAATGGGGCTTGTAGCACGTTTTCTGGGGCCCGAGTTTTCAGTCGTCTGCCATGCTGGCTAGGGTTATATTTAGGGTTGCTGTAAAGAGCGAATACGGAGGGTCCAGTTGCATGTGGGGCTGCGTAAAGGCTCCCCTGGGGAGTTCAGATGTACCCAAAGCCTTCCTTTGGGGGCACTTCTGGATGGGTGAATGGGGCTTGAAACGCATTTTCTGGAGCCCGAGTTTTCAGTCTTCTGCCATGGTGGCTAGGGGTATATTTAGGGTTGCTCGTAAACAGTGAACAAGGAGGGTCCAGTTGCATGTGGGGCTGTGTAAAGGCTCCCCTGGAGAGTTCAGTTGTACCCAAAGCCTTCCTTTGGGGGCACTTTTGGATGGTCAAATGGGGCTTGTAGCACGTTTTCTGGGGCCCGAGTTTTCAGTCGACTGCCAGGCGGGCCCCGGCTATATTTAGGGTTGCTGTGAATGAGCGAATACGGAGGGTCCAGTTGCATGTGGGGCTGCGTAAAGGCTCCCCTGGGGAGTTCAGTTGTACCCAAAGCCTTCCTCTGGGGGCACTTTTGGATGGGCGAATTAGGCTTTTAACCCATTTTCTGGGGCCCGAGCTTTCAGTCGACTGCCAGGCGGGCCAGGGTTATATTTAGGGTTGCTGTGAAAGAGCGAATACGGAGGGTCCAGTTGCATGTGGGGCTGCATAAAGGCTCCCCTGGGGAGTTCACTTGTACCCAAAGCCTTCCTTTGGGGACACTTCTGGATGGGTGAATGGGGCTTGAAACGCATTTTCTGGAGCCCGAGTTTTCAGTCTTCTGCCATGGTGGCTAGGGGTATATTTAGGGTTGCTCGTAAACAGTGAACAAGGAGGGTCCAGTTGCATGTGGGGCTGCGTAAAGGCTCCCCTGGGGAGTTCACTTGTACCCAAAGCATTCCTTTGGGGGCACTTTTGGATGGTTGAAGGGGGCTTTTAACAGTTTTTCTGTGGCCCGAGTTTTCAGTTTTCTGCCATGCTGGCTAGTGTTATATTTAGGGTTGCTCGTATACAGCGAACACGGAGGGTCCAGTTGCATGTGGGGCTGCATAAAGGCTCCCCTGGGGAGTTCATTTGTACCCAAAGCCTTTCTTTGGGGGCACTTTTGGATGGTCGAATGGGGCTTGTAGCACGTTTTCTGGGGCCCGATTTTTCAGTCGTCTGCCATGCGGGCCAGTGTTATATTTAGGGTTGCTGTGAATGAGCGAATACGGAGGGTCCAGTTGCATGTGGGGCTGCGTAAAGGCTCCCCTGGGGAGTTCAGTTGTACCCAAAGCCTTCCTCTGGGGGCACTTTTGGATGGGCGAATTAGGCTTTTAATGCATTTTCTGGGGCCTGAGTTTTCAGTCGACTGCCAGGCGGGCCAGGGCTATATTTAGGGTTGCTGTGAAAGAGCGAATACGGAGGGTCCAGTTGCATGTGGGGCTGCGTAAAGGCTCCCCTGGGGAGTTCAGATGTACCCAAAGCCTTCCTTTGGGGGCACTTTTGGATGGGTGAATGGGGCTCGTAACACATTTTCTGTGGCCCGAGCTTTCAGTCGACTGCCAGGCGTGCTAGGGCTATATTTAGGCTTGCGGTGAAAGAGTGAACGCGGAGGGTCCAGTTGCATGTGGGGCTGCATAAAGGCTCCCCTGGGGAGTTCAGTTGTACCCAAAGCCTTCCTTTGGGGGCACTTTTGGATGGTCGAATGGGGCTTGTAGCACGTTTTCTGGGGCCCGAGTTTTCAGTCTTCTGCCATGCTGGCTAGGGTTATATTTAGGGTTGCTGTAAAGAGCGAACACGGAGGGTCCAGTTGCATGTGGGGCTGCGTAAAGGCTCCCCTGGGGAGTTCAGATGTACCCAAAGCCTTCCTTTGGGGGCACTTCTGGATGGGTGAATGGGGCTTGAAACGCATTTTCTGGAGCCCGAGTTTTCAGTCTTCTGCCATGGTGGCTAGGGGTATATTTAGGGTTGCTCGTAAACAGTGAACAAGGAGGGTCCAGTTGCATGTGGGGCTGTGTAAAGGCTCCCCTGTAGAGTTCAGTTGTACCCAAAGCCTTCCTTTGGGGGCACTTTTGGATGGTCAAATGGGGCTTGTAGCACGTTTTCTGGGGCCCGAGTTTTCAGTCGACTGCCAGGCGGGCCCCGGCTATATTTAGGGTTGCTGTGAATGAGCGAATACGGAGGGTCCAGTTGCATGTGGGGCTGTGTAAAGGCTCCCCTGGGGAGTTCAGTTGTACCCAAAGCCTTCCTCTGGGGCACTTTTGGATGGGCGAATTAGGCTTTTAACCCATTTTCTGGGGCCCGAGCTTTCAGTCGACTGCCAGGCGGGCCAGGGTTATATTTAGGGTTGCTGTGAAAGAGCGAATACGGAGGGTCCAGTTGCATGTGGGGCTGCATAAAGGCTCCCCTGGGGAGTTCAGTTGTACCCAAAGCCTTCCTTTGGGGACACTTCTGGATGGGTGAATGGGGCTTGAAACGCATTTTCTGGAGCCCGAGTTTTCAGTCTTCTGCCATGGTGGCTAGGGGTATATTTAGGGTTGCTCGTAAACAGTGAACAAGGAGGGTCCAGTTGCATGTGGGGCTGCGTAAAGGCTCCCCTGGGGAGTTCAGTTGTACCCAAAGCATTCCTTTGGGGGCACTTTTGGATGGTTGAAGGGGGCTTTTAACAGTTTTTCTGTGGCCCGAGTTTTCAGTTTTCTGCCATGCTGGCTAGTGTTATATTTAGGGTTGCTCGTATACAGCGAACACGGAGGGTCCAGTTGCATGTGGGGCTGCATAAAGGCTCCCCTGGGGAGTTCATTTGTACCCAAAGCCTTTCTTTGGGGGCACTTTTGGATGGTCGAATGGGGCTTGTAGCACGTTTTCTGGGGCCCGATTTTTCAGTCGTCTGCCATGCGGGCCAGTGTTATATTTAGGGTTGCTGTGAATGAGCGAATACGGAGGGTCCAGTTGCATGTGGGGCTGCGTAAAGGCTCCCCTGGGGAGTTCAGTTGTACCCAAAGCCTTCCTCTGGGGGCACTTCTGGATGGGCGAATTAGGCTTTTAATGCATTTTCTGGGGCCTGAGTTTTCAGTCGACTGCCAGGCGGGCCAGGGCTATATTTAGGGTTGCTGTGAAAGAGCGAATACGGAGGGTCCAGTTGCATGTGGGGCTGCGTAAAGGCTCCCCTGGGGAGTTCAGATGTACCCAAAGCCTTCCTTTGGGGGCACTTTTGGATGGGTGAATGGGGCTCGTAACACATTTTCTGTGGCCCGAGCTTTCAGTCGACTGCCAGGCGTGCTAGGGCTATATTTAGGCTTGCGGTGAAAGAGTGAACGCGGAGGGTCCAGTTGCATGTGGGGCTGCATAAAGGCTCCCCTGGGGAGTTCAGTTGGACCCAAAGCCTTCCTTTGGGGGCACTTCTGGATGGGTGAATGGGGCTTGAAACGCATTTTCTGGAGCCGGAGTTTTCAGTCTTCTGCCATGCTGGCTAGGGGTATATTTAGGGTTGCTCGTAAACAGTGAACAAGGAGGGTCCAGTTGCATGTGGGGCTGCGTAAAGGCTCCCCTGGGGAGTTCACTTGTAAACAATGCCTTCCTCTGGGGGCACTTTTGAATGGGCGAATTAGGCTTTTAATGCATTTTCTGGGGCCCGAGTTTTAAGTCGACTGACAGGCGGGCCAGGGCTATATTTAGGGTTGCTGTGAAAGAGCGAATACGGAGGGACCAGTTCCATGTGGTGCTGCATAAAGGCTCCCCTGGGGAGTTCACTTGTACCCAAAGCCTTCCTTTGGGGGCACTTCTGGATGGGTGAATGGGGCTTGAAACGCATTTTCTGGAGCCCGAGTTTTCAGTCTTCTGCCATGGTGGCTAGGGGTATATTTAGGGTTGCTCGTAAACAGTGAACAAGGAGGGTCCAGTTGCATGTGGGGCTGCGTAAAGGCTCCCCTGGGGAGTTCACTTGTACCCAAAGCCTTCCTCTGTGTGCGCTTTGGGATGGTCGAAGGGGAATCGCAATGCGTTTTCTGAGGCCCGCTTTTTCAGTCTTCTCCCATTGCGCTGAGGGCTATATTTAGGCTTGCGGTGAAAGAGTGAACGCGGAGGGTCCAGTTGCATGTGGGGCTGCATAAAGGCTCCCCTGGGGAGTTCACTTGTACCCAAAGCCTTCCTTTGGGGGCACTTCTGGATGGGTGAATGGGGCTTGAAACGCATTTTCTGGAGCCCGAGTTTTCAGTCTTCTGCCATGGTGGCTAGGGGTATATTTAGGGTTGCTCGTAAACAGTGAACAAGGAGGGTCCAGTTGCATGTGGGGCTGCATAAAGGCTCCCCTGGGGAGTTCACTTGTACCCAAAGCCTTCCTTTGGGGGCACTTCTGGATGGGCGAAAGGGGCTTGAAACGCTTTTTCTGTGGCCCGAGTTTTCAGTTTTCTGCCATGCTGGCTAGTGTTATATTTAGGGTTGCTTGTAAACAGCGAACACGGAGGGTCCAGTTGCGTATGGGCCTGCATAAAGGCTCCCCTGGGGAGTTCAGTTGTACCCAAAGCCTTCCTTTGGGGGCACTTTTGGATGGTCGAATGGGGCTTGTAGCACGTTTTGTGGGGCCCGATTTTTCAGTCGTCTACCATGCGGGCCAGTGTTATATTTAGGGTTGCTGTGAAAGAGCGAATACGGTGGGTCCAGTTGCATGTGGGGCTGCATAAAGGCTCCCCTGGGGAGTTCAGTTGTACCCAAAGCCTTCCTTTGGGGGCACTTCTGGATGGGTGAATGGGGCTTGAAACGCATTTTCTGGAGCCCGAGTTTTCAGTCTTCTGCCATGGTGGCTAGGGGTATATTTAGGGTTGCTCGTAAACAGTGAACAAGGAGGGTCCAGTTGCATGTGGGGCTGCGTAAAGGCTCCCCTGGGGAGTTCAGTTGTACCCAAAGCCTTCCTTTGGGGGCACTTTTGGATGGTTGAAGGGGGCTTTTAACAGTTTTTCTGTGGCCCGAGTTTTCAGTTTTCTGCCATGCTGGCTAGTGTTATATTTAGGGTTGCTCGTAAACAGCGAACACGGAGGGTCCAGTTGCATGTGGGGCTGCGTAAAGACTCCCCTGGGGAGTTCAGATGTATCCAAAGCCTTCTTTTGGGGGCACTTTTGGATGGGCGAATGGGGCTCGTAACACATTTTCTGTGGCCCAAGCTTTCAGTCGACTGCCAGGCGTGCTAGGGCTATATTTAGGCTTGCGGTGAAAGAGTGAACCCGGAGGGTCCAGTTGCATGTGGGGCTGCCTAAAGGCTCCCCTGGGGAGTTCACTTGTACCCAAAGCCTTCCTTTGGGGGCACTTCTGGATGGGTGAATGGGGCTTGAAACGCATTTTCTGGAGCCCGAGTTTTCAGTCGACTGCCAGGCGGGCCAGGGCTATATTTAGTGTTGCTGTGAAAGAGCGAATACGGAGGGTCCAGTTGCATGTGGGGCTGCATAAAGGCTCCCCTGGGGAGTTCACTTGTACCCAAAGCCTTCCTTTGGGGGCACTTCTGGATGGGCGAAAGGGGCTTGAAACGCTTTTTCTGTGGCCCGAGTTTTCAGTTTTCTGCCATGCTGGCTAGTGTTATATTTAGGGTTGCTTGTAAACAGCGAACACGGAGGGTCCAGTTGCGTATGGGCCTGCATAAAGGCTCCCCTGGGGAGTTCAGTTGTACCCAAAGCCTTCCTTTGGGGGCACTTTTGGATGGTCGAATGGGGCTTGTAGCACGTTTTCTGGGGCCCGATTTTCCAGTCGTCTACCATGCGGGCCAGTGTTATATTTAGGGTTGCTGTGAAAGAGCGAATACGGAGGGTCCAGTTGCATGTGGGGTTGCATAAAGGCTCCCCTGGGGAGTTCAGATGTACCCAAAGCCTTCCTTTGGGGGCACTTTTGGATGGTCGAATGGGGCTTGTAGCACGTTTTCTGGGGCCCGATTTTTCAGTCGTCTGCCATGCGGGCCAGGGTTATATTTAGGGTTGCTGTGAAAGAGCGAATACGGAGGGTCCAGTTGCATGTGGGGCTGCATAAAGGCTCCCCTGGGGAGTTCAGTTGTACCCAAAGCCTTCCTTTGGGGACACTTCTGGATGGGTGAATGGGGCTTGAAACGCATTTTCTGGAGCCCGAGTTTTCAGTCTTCTGCCATGGTGGCTAGGGGTATATTTAGGGTTGCTCGTAAACAGTGAACAAGGAGGGTCCAGTTGCATGTGGGGCTGCATAAAGGCTCCCCTGGGGAGTTCACTAGTACCCAAAGCCTTCCTCTGGGGGCACTTTTGGATGGACGAATTAGCCTTTTAACAGTTTTTCTGGGGCCCGAGTTTTCAGTCGACTGCCAGGCGGGCCCCGGCTATATTTAGGCTTGCGGTGAAAGAGTGAACGCGGAGGGTCCAGTTGCATGTGGGGCTGCATAAAGGCTCCCCTGGGGAGTTCAGTTGTACCCAAAGCCTTCCTTTGGGGGCACTTTTGGATGGGCGAATGGGGCTCGTAACACATTATCTTTGGCCCGAGCTTTCAGTCGACTGCCAGGCGTGCTAGGGCTATATTTAGGCTTGCGGTGAAAGAGTGAACGCGGAGGGTCCAGTTGCATGTGGGGCTGCCTAAAGGCTCCCTGGGGAGTTCACTTGTACCCAAAGCCTTCCTTTGGGGGCACTTCTGGATGGGTGAATGGGGCTTGAAACGCATTTTCTGGAGCCCGAGTTTTCAGTCGACTGCCAGGCGGGCCAGGGCTATATTTAGTGTTGCTGTGAAAGAGCGAATACGGAGGGTCCAGTTGCATGTGGGGCTGCATAAAGGCTCCCCTGGGAGTTCACTTGTACCAAAGCCTTCCTTGGGGGCACTTCTGGATGGGCGAAAGGGGCTTGAAACGCTTTTTCTGTGGCCCGAGTTTTCAGTTTTCTGCCATGCTGGCTATTGTTATATTTAGTGTTGCTTGTAAACAGCGAACACGGAGGGTCCAGTTGCGTATGGGCCTGCATAAAGGCTCCCCTGGGGAGTTCAGTTGTACCCAAAGCCTTCCTTTGGGGGCACTTTTGGATGGTCGAATGGGGCTTGTAGCACGTTTTCTGGGGCCCGATTTTCCAGTCGTCTACCATGCGGGCCAGTGTTATATTTAGGGTTGCTGTGAAAGAGCGAATACGGAGGGTCCAGTTGCATGTGGGGTTGCATAAAGGCTCCCCTGGGGAGTTCAGATGTACCCAAAGCCTTCCTTTGGGGGCACTTTTGGATGGTCGAATGGGGCTTGTAGCACGTTTTCTGGGGCCCGATTTTTCAGTCGTCTGCCATGCGGGCCAGGGTTATATTTAGGGTTGCTGTGAAAGAGCGAATACGGAGGGTCCAGTTGCATGTGGGGCTGCATAAAGGCTCCCCTGGGGAGTTCAGTTGTACCCAAAGCCTTCCTTTGGGGACACTTCTGGATGGGTGAATGGGGCTTGAAACGCATTTTCTGGAGCCCGAGTTTTCAGTCTTCTGCCATGGTGGCTAGGGGTATATTTAGGGTTGCTCGTAAACAGTGAACAAGGAGGGTCCAGTTGCATGTGGGGCTGCGTAAAGGCTCCCCTGGGGAGTTCAGTTGTACCCAAAGCCTTCCTTTGGGGGCACTTTTGGATGGTTGAAGGGGGCTTTTAACAGTTTTTCTGTGGCCCGAGTTTTCAGTTTTCTGCCATGCTGGCTAGTGTTATATTTAGGGTTGCTCTTAAACAGCGAACACGGAGGGTCCAGTTGCATGAGGGGCTGCGTAAAGACTCCCCTGGGGAGTTCAGATGTATCCAAAGCCTTCTTTTGGGGGCACTTTTGGATGGGCGAATGGGGCTCGTAACACATTTTCTGTGGCCCAAGCTTTCAGTCGACTGCCAGGCGTGCTAGGGCTATATTTAGGCTTGCGGTGAAAGAGTGAACGCGGAGGGTCCAGTTGCATGTGGGGCTACATAAAGGCTCCCCTGGGGAGTTCACTTGTACCCAAAGCCTTCCTTTGGGGGCACTTCTGGATGGGTGAATGGGGCTTGAAACGCATTTTCTGGAGCCCGAGTTTTCAGTCTTCTGCCATGGTGGCTAGGGGTATATTTAGGGTTGCTCGTAAACAGTGAACAAGGAGGGTCCAGTTGCATGTGGGGCTGCATAAAGGCTCCCCTGGGGAGTTCACTAGTACCCAAAGCCTTCCTCTGGGGGCACTTTTGGATGGACGAATTAGCCTTTTAACAGTTTTTCTGGGGCCCGAGTTTTCAGTCGACTGCCAGGCGGGCCAGGGCTATATTTAGGCTTGCGGTGAAAGAGTGAACGCGGAGGGTCCAGTTGCATGTGGGGCTGCATAAAGGCTCCCCTGGGGAGTTCAGTTGTACCCAAAGCCTTCCTTTGGGGGCACTTTTGGATGGGCGAATGGGGCTCGTAACACATTATCTTTGGCCCGAGCTTTCAGTCGACTGCCAGGCGTGCTAGGGCTATATTTAGGCTTGCGGTGAAAGAGTGAACGCGGAGGGTCCAGTTGCATGTGGGGCTGCCTAAAGGCTCCCCTGGGGAGTTCACTTGTACCCAAAGCCTTCCTTTGGGGGCACTTCTGGATGGGTGAATGGGGCTTGAAACGCATTTTCTGGAGCCCGAGTTTTCAGTCGACTGCCAGGCGGGCCAGGGCTATATTTAGTGTTGCTGTGAAAGAGCGAATACGGAGGGTCCAGTTGCATGTGGGGCTGCATAAAGGCTCCCCTGGGGAGTTCACTTGTACCCAAAGCCTTCCTCTGGGGGCACTTTTGGATGGGCGAATTAGGCTTTTAATGCATTTTCTGGAGCCCGAGTTTTCAGTCGACTGCCAGGCGGGCCAGGGCTATATTTAGTGTTGCTGTGAAAGAGCGAATACGGAGGGTCCAGTTGCATGTGGGGCTGCGTTAAGGCTCCCCTGGGGAGTTCAGTTGTACCCAAAGCCTTCCTTTGGGGGCACTTTTGGATGCGCGAATTAGGCTTTTAACGCATTTTCTGGGGCCCGAGTTTTCAGTCGACTGCCAGGCGAGCCAGGGCTATATTTAGGGTTGCTGTGAAAGAGTGAACCCGGAGGGTCCAGTTGCATGTGGGGCTGCATAAAGGCTCCCCTGGGGAGTTCAGTTGGACCCAAAGCCTTCCTTTGGGGGCACTTCTGGATGGGTGAATGGGGCTTGAAACACCTTTTCTGTGGCCTGAGTTTTCAGTTTTCTGCCATGCTGGCTAGTGTTATATTTAGGGTTGCTTGTAAACAGCGAACACGGGGGGTCCAGTTGCATGTGGGGCTGCGTTAAGGCTCCCCTGGGGAGTTCACTTGTACCCAAAGCCTTCCTTTGGGGGCACTTTTGGATGGTCCAAGGGGAATCGCAATGCGTTTTCTGAGGCCCGCTTTTTCAGTCTTCTCCCATTGCGCCGAGGGCTATATTTAGGCTTGCGGTGAAAGAGTGAACGCGGAGGGTCCAGTTGCATGTGGGGCTGCATAAAGGCTCCCCTGGGGAGTTCACTTGTACCCAAAGCCTTCCTTTGGGGGCACTTCTGGATGGGCGAAAGGGGCTTGAAACGCTTTTTCTGTGGCCCGAGTTTTCAGTCTTCTGCCATGCGGGCCAGGGTTATATTTAGGGTTGCTGTGAAAGAGCGAACACGGAGGGTGCAGTTGCATGTGGGGCTGCATAAAGGCTCCCCTGGGGAGTTCACTTGTACCCAAAGCCTTCCTTTGGGGGCACTTTTGGATGGTCGAATGGGGCTTGTAGCACGTTTTCTGGGGCCCGATTTTTCAGTAGTCTGCCATGCGAGCCAGGGTTATATTTAGGGTTGCTGTGAAAGAGCGAATACGGAGGGTCCAGTTGCATGTGGGGCTGCATAAAGGCTCCCCTGGGGAGTTCAGTTGGACCCAAAGCCTTCCTTTGGGGGCACTTCTGGATGGGCGAAAGGGCCTTGAAACGCTCTTTCTGTGGCCCGAGTTTTCAGTCTTCTGCCATGCTGGCTAGGGTTATATTTAGGGTTGCTGTGAAAGAGCGAATACGGAGGGTCCAGTTGCATGTGGGGCTGCATAAAGGCTCCCCTGGGGAGTTCAGATGTATCCAAAGCCTTCCTTTGGGGTTACTTTTAGATGGGCGAATGGGGCTTGTAACACATTTTCTGTGGCCCGAGCTTTCTGTCGACTGCCAGGCGTGCTAGGGCTATATTTAGGCTTGCGGTGAAAGAGTGAACCCGGAGGGTCCAGTTGCATGTGGGGCTGCATAAAGGCTCCCCTGAGGAGTTCACTTGTACCCAAAGCCTTCCTTTGGGGGCACTTCTGGATGGGTGAATGGGGCTTGAAACGCATTTTCTGGAGCCCGAGTTTTCAGTCTTCTGCCATGGTGGCTAGGGCTATATTTAGGGTTGCTCGTAAACAGTGAACAAGGAGGGTCCAGTTGCATGTGGGGCTGCATAAAGGCTCCCCTGGGGAGTTCACTTGTACCCAAAGCCTTCCTCTGGGGGCACTTCTGGATGGGCGAAAGGGGCTTGAAACGCTTTTTCTGTGGCCCGAGTTTTCAGTTTTCTGCCATGCTGGCTAGTATTATATTTAGGGTAGCTTGTAAACAGCGAACACGGGGGGTCAAGTTGCGTATGGGCCTGCATGAAGGCTCCCCTGGGGAGTTCAGTTGTACCCAAAGCCTTCCTTTGGGGGCACTTTTGGATGGTCAATTGGGGCTTGTAGCACGTTTTCTGGGGCCCGATTTTTCAGTCGTCTGCCATGCGGGTCAGGGTTATATTTAGGGTTGCTGTGAAAGAGCGAATACGGAGGGTCCAGTTGCATGTGGGGCTGCATAAAGGCTCCCCTGGGGAGTTCACTTGTACCCAAAGCCTTCCTTTGGGGGCACTTCTGGATGGGCGAAAGGGGCTTGAAACGCTTTTTCTGTGGCCCGAGTTTTCAGTCTTCTGCCATGGTGGCTAGGGTTATATTTAGGGTTGCTCGTAAACAGTGAACAAGGAGGGTCCAGTTGCATGTGGGACTGTGTAAAGGCTCCCCTGGGGAGTTCAGTTGTACCCAAAGCCTTCCTCTGGGGGCACTTTTGGATGGGCGAATTAGGCTTTTAACAGTTTTTCTGGGGCCCGAGTTTCCAGTCGACTGCCAGGCGGGCCAGGGCTATATTTAGGGTTGCTGTGAAAGAGCGAATACGGAGGGTCCAGTTGCATGTGGGGCTGCGTTAAGGCTCCCCTGGGGAGTTCACTTGTACCCAAAGCCTTCCTCTGGGGGCACATTTGGGTGGGCGAACGGGGCTCGTAACACATTTTCTGTGGCCCGAGCTTTCAGTCGACTGCCAGGCGTGCTAGGGCTATATTTAGGCTTGCGGTGAAAGAGTGAACCCGGAGGGTCCAGTTGCATGTGGGGCTGCATAAAGGCTCCCCTGGGGAATTCAGTTGTACCCAAAGCCTTCCTTTGGGGGCACTTCTGGATGGGTGAATGGGGCTTGAAACGCATTTTCTGGAGCCCGAGTTTTCAGTCTTCTGCCATGGTGGCTAGGGGTATATTTAGGGTTGCTCGTAAACAGTGAACAAGGAGGGTCCAGTTGCATGTGGGGCTGCGTAAAGGCTCCCCTGGGGAGTTCAGTTGTACCCAAAGCCTTCCTCTGGAGGCACTTTTGGATGGGCGAATTAGCCTTTTAATGTATTTTCTGTGGCCCGAGTTTTCAGTCGACTGCCAGGCAGGCCAGGGCTATATTTAGGGTTGCTGTGAAAGAGCGAATACGGAGGGTCCAGTTGCATGTGGGGCTGCGTTAAGGCTCCCCTGGGGAGTCCAGTTGTACCCAAAGCCTTCCTTTGGGGGCACTTTGGGATGGTCTAAGGGGAATCGCAATGCGTTTTCTGAGGCCCGCTTTTTCAGTCTTCTCCCATTGCTCCGAGGGCTATATTTAGGCTTGCGGTGAAAGAGTGAACGCGGAGGGTCCAGTTGCATGTGGGGCTGCATAAAGGCTCCCCTGGGGAGTTCAGTTAAACCCAAAGCCTTCCTTTGGGGGCACTTCTGGATGGGTGAATGGGGCTTGAAACGCATTTTCTGGAGCCCGAGTTTTCAGTCTTCTGCCATGGTGGCTAGGGGTATATTTAGGGTTGCTTGTAAACAGCGAACACGGGGGGTCCAGTTGCGTATAAGCCTGCATAAAGGCTCCCCTGGGAAGTGCAGTTGTACCCAAAGCCTTTCTTTGGGGGCACTTTTGGATGGTCGAATGGGGCTTGTAGCACGTTTTCTGGGGCCCGAGTTTTCAGTCTTCTGCCATGCTGGCTAGGGTTATATTTTGGGTTGCTGTAAAGAGCGAACACGGAGGGTCCAGTTGCATGTGGGGCTGCGTAAAGGCTCCCCTGGGGAGTTCAGATGTACCCAAAGCCTTCCTTTGGGGGCACTTCTGGATGGGTGAATGGGGCTTGAAACGCATTTTCTGGAGCCCGAGTTTTCAGTCTTCTGCCATGGTGGCTAGGGGTATATTTAGGGTTGCTCGTAAACAGTGAACAAGGAGGGTCCAGTTGCATGTGGGGCTGCGTAAAGGCTCCCCTGGGGAGTTCACTTGTAAACAATGCCTTCCTTTGGGGGCACTTTTGGATGGTTGAAGGGGGCTTTTAACAGTTTTTCTGTGGCCCGAGTTTTCAGTTTTCTGCCATGCTGGCTAGTGTTATATTTAGGGTTGCTCGTAAACAGCGAACACGGAGGGTCCAGTTGCATGTGGGGCTGCGTAAAGACTCCCCTGGGGAGTTCAGATGTATCCAAAGCCTTCTTTTGGGGGCACTTTTGGATGGGCGAATGGGGCTCGTAACACATTTTCTGTGGCCCAAGCTTTCAGTCGACTGCCAGGCGTGCTAGGGCTATATTTAGGCTTGCGGTGAAAGAGTGAACGCGGAGGGTCCAGTTGCATGTGGGGCTACATAAAGGCTCCCCTGGGGAGTTCACTTGTACCCAAAGCCTTCCTTTGGGGGCACTTCTGGATGGGTGAATGGGGCTTGAAACGCATTTTCTGGAGCCTGAGTTTTCAGTCTTCTGCCATGGTGGCTAGGGGTATATTTAGGGTTGCTCGTAAACAGTGAACAAGGAGGGTCCAGTTGCATGTGGGGCTGCATAAAGGCTCCCCTGGGGAGTTCACTAGTACCCAAAGCCTTCCTCTGGGGGCACTTTTGGATGGACGAATTAGCCTTTTAACAGTTTTTCTGTGGCCCGAGTTTTCAGTCGACTGCCAGGCGGGCCAGGGCTATATTTAGGCTTGCGGTGAAAGAGTGAACGCGGAGGGTCCAGTTGCATGTGGGGCTGCATAAAGGCTCCCCTGGGGAGTTCAGTTGTACCAAAAGCCTTCCTTTGGGGGCACTTTTGGATGGGCGAATGGGGCTCGTAACACATTATCTTTGGCCCGAGCTTTCAGTCGACTGCCAGGCGTGCTAGGGCTATATTTAGGCTCGCGGTGAAAGAGTGAACGCGGAGGGTCCAGTTGCATGTGGGGCTGCCTAAAGGCTCCCCTGGGGAGTTCACTTGTACCCAAAGCCTTCCTTTGGGGGCACTTCTGGATGGGTGAATGGGGCTTGAAACGCATTTTCTGGAGCCCGAGTTTTCAATCGACTGCCAGGCGGGCCAGGGCTATATTTAGTGTTGCTGTGAAAGAGCGAATACGGAGGGTCCAGTTGCATGTGGGGCTGCATAAAGGCTCCCCTGGGGAGTTCACTTGTACCCAAAGCCTTCCTCTGGGGGCACTTTTGGATGGGCGAATTAGGCTTTTAATGCATTTTCTGGAGCCCGAGTTTTCAGTCGACTGCCAGGCGGGCCAGGGCTATATTTAGTGTTGCTGTGAAAGAGCGAATACGGAGGGTCCAGTTGCATGTGGGGCTGCATAAAGGCTCCCCTGGGGAGTTCAGTTGGACCCAAAGCCTTCCTTTGGGGGCACTTCTGGATGGGTGAATGGGGCTTGAAACGCATTTTCTGGAGCCGGAGTTTTCAGTCTTCTGCCATGCTGGCTAGGGGTATATTTAGGGTTGCTCGTAAACAGTGAACAAAGAGGGTCCAGTTGCATGTGGGGCTGTGTAAAGGCTCCCCTGGGGAGTTCACTAGTACCCAAAGCCTTCCTCTGGGGGCACTTTTGGATGGGCGAATTAGGCTTTTAACGCATTTTCTGGGGCCCGAGTTTCCAGTCGACTGCCAGGCGGGCCAGGGCTATATTTAGGGTTGCTGTGAAAGAGCGAATACGGAGGGTCCAGTTGCATGTGGGGCTGCGTTAAGGCTCCCCTGGGGAGTTCAGTTGTACCCAAAGCCTTCCTTTGGGGGCACTTTTGGATGCGCGAATTAGGCTTTTAACGCATTTTCTGGGGCCCGAGTTTTCAGTCGACTGCCAGGCGAGCCAGGGCTATATTTAGGGTTGCTGTGAAAGAGCGAATACGGAGGGTCCAGTTGCATGTGGGGCTGCATAAAGGCTCCCCTGGTGAGTTCAGTTGGACCCAAAGCCTTCCTTTGGGGGCACTTCTGGATGGGTGAATGGGGCTTGAAACACCTTTTCTGTGGCCTGAGTTTTCAGTTTTCTGCCATGCTGGCTAGTGTTATATTTAGGGTTGCTTGTAAACAGCGAACACGGGGGGTCCAGTTGCATGTGGGGCTGCGTTAAGGCTCCCCTGGGGAGTTCACTTGTACCCAAAGCCTTCCTTTGGGGGCACTTTTGGATGGTCCAAGGGGAATCGCAATGCGTTTTCTGAGGCCCGCTTTTTCAGTCTTCTCCCATTGCGCCGAGGGCTATATTTAGGCTTGCGGTGAAAGAGTGAACGCGGAGGGTCCAGTTGCATGTGGGGCTGCATAAAGGCTCCCCTGGGGAGTTCACTTGTACCCAAAGCCTTCCTTTGGGGGCACTTCTGGATGGGCGAAAGGGGCTTGAAACGCTTTTTCTGTGGCCCGAGTTTTCAGTCTTCTGCCATGCGGGCCAGGGTTATATTTAGGGTTGCTGTGAAAGAGCGAACACGGAGGGTCCAGTTGCATGTGGGGCTGCATAAAGGCTCCCCTGGGGAGTTCACTTGTACCCAAAGCCTTCCTTTGGGGGCACTTTTGGATGGTCGAATGGGGCTTGTAGCACGTTTTCTGGGGCCCGATTTTTCAGTAGTCTGCCATGCGAGCCAGGGTTATATTTAGGGTTGCTGTGAAAGAGCGAATACGGAGGGTCCAGTTGCATGTGGGGCTGCATAAAGGCTCCCCTGGGGAGTTCAGTTGGACCCAAAGCCTTCCTTTGGGGGCACTTCTGGATGGGCGAAAGGGCCTTGAAACGCTCTTTCTGTGGCCCGAGTTTTCAGTCTTCTGCCATGCTGGCTAGGGTTATATTTAGGGTTGCTGTGAAAGAGCGAATACGGAGGGTCCAGTTGCATGTGGGGCTGCGTAAAGGCTCCCCTGGGGAGTTCAGATGTATCCAAAGCCTTCCTTTGGGGTTACTTTTAGATGGGCGAATGGGGCTTGTAACACATTTTCTGTGGCCCGAGCTTTCTGTCGACTGCCAGGCGTGCTAGGGCTATATTTAGGCTTGCGGTGAAAGAGTGAACCCGGAGGGTCCAGTTGCATGTGGGGCTGCATAAAGGCTCCCCTGAGGAGTTCACTTGTACCCAAAGCCTTCCTTTGGGGGCACTTCTGGATGGGTGAATGGGGCTTGAAACGCATTTTCTGGAGCCCGAGTTTTCAGTCTTCTGCCATGGTGGCTAGGGGTATATTTAGGGTTGCTCGTAAACAGTGAACAAGGAGGGTCCAGTTGCATGTGGGGCTGCATAAAGGCTCCCCTGGGGAGTTCACTTGTACCCAAAGCCTTCCTCTGGGGGCACTTCTGGATGGGCGAAAGGGGCTTGAAACGCTTTTTCTGTGGCCCGAGTTTTCAGTTTTCTGCCATGCTGGCTAGTATTATATTTAGGGTAGCTTGTAAACAGCGAACACGGGGGGTCCAGTTGCGTATGGGCCTGCATAAAGGCTCCCCTGGGGAGTTCAGTTGTACCCAAAGCCTTCCTTTGGGGGCACTTTTGGATGGTCAATTGGGGCTTGTAGCACGTTTTCTGGGGCCCGATTTTTCAGTCGTCTGCCATGCGGGTCAGGGTTATATTTAGGGTTGCTGTGAAAGAGCGAATACGGAGGGTCCAGTTGCATGTGGGGCTGCATAAAGGCTCCCCTGGGGAGTTCACTTGTACCCAAAGCCTTCCTTTGGGGGCACTTCTGGATGGGCGAAAGGGGCTTGAAACGCTTTTTCTGTGGCCCGAGTTTTCAGTCTTCTGCCATGGTGGCTAGGGTTATATTTAGGGTTGCTCGTAAACAGTGAACAAGGAGGGTCCAGTTGCATGTGGGACTGTGTAAAGGCTCCCCTGGGGAGTTCAGTTGTACCCAAAGCCTTCCTCTGGGGGCACTTTTGGATGGGCGAATTAGGCTTTTAACAGTTTTTCTGGGGCCCGAGTTTCCAGTCGACGGCCAGGCGGGCCAGGGCTATATTTAGGGTTGCTGTGAAAGAGCGAATACGGAGGGTCCAGTTGCATGTGGGGCTGCGTTAAGGCTCCCCTGGGGAGTTCAGATGTACCCAAAGCCTTCCTCTGGGGGCACATTTGGGTGGGCGAACGGGGCTCGTAACACATTTTCTGTGGCCCGAGCTTTCAGTCGACTGCCAGGTGTGCTAGGGCTATATTTAGGCTTGCGGTGAAAGAGTGAACGCGGAGGGTCCAGTTGCATGTGGGGCTGCATAAAGGCTCCCCTGGGGAATTCAGTTGTACCCAAAGCCTTCCTTTGGGGGCACTTCTGGATGGGTGAATGGGGCTTGAAACGCATTTTCTGGAGCCCGAGTTTTCAGTCTTCTGCCATGGTGGCTAGGGGTATATTTAGGGTTGCTCGTAAACAGTGAACAAGGAGGGTCCAGTTGCATGTGGGGCTGCGTAAAGGCTCCCCTGGGGAGTTCAGTTGTACCCAAAGCCTTCCTCTGGGGGCACTTTTGGATGGGCGAATTAGCCTTTTAATGCATTTTCTGTGGCCCGAGTTTTCAGTCGACTGCCAGGCAGGCCAGGGCTATATTTAGGGTTGCTGTGAAAGAGCGAATACGGAGGGTCCAGTTGCATGTGGGGCTGCGTTAAGGCTCCCCTGGGGAGTCCAGTTGTACCCAAAGCCTTCCTTTGGGGGCACTTTGGGATGGTCTAAGGGGAATCGCAATGCGTTTTCTGAGGCCCGCTTTTTCAGTCTTCTCCCATTGCTCCGAGGGCTATATTTAGGCTTGCGGTGAAAGAGTGAACGCGGAGGGTCCAGTTGCATGTGGGGCTGCATAAAGGCTCCCCTGGGGAGTTCAGTTAAACCCAAAGCCTTCCTTTGGGGGCACTTCTGGATGGGTGAATGGGGCTTGAAACGCATTTTCTGGAGCCCGAGTTTTCAGTCTTCTGCCATGGTGGCTAGGGGTATATTTAGGGTTGCTTGTAAACAGCGAACACGGGGGGTCCAGTTGCGTATAAGCCTGCATAAAGGCTCCCCAGGGAAGTGCAGTTGTACCGAAAGCCTTTCTTTGGGGGCACTTTTGGATGGTCGAATGGGGCTTGTAGCACGTTTTCTGGGGCCCGAGTTTTCAGTCTTCTGCCATGCTGGCTAGGGTTATATTTTGGGTTGCTGTAAAGAGCGAACACGGAGGGTCCAGTTGCATGTGGGGCTGCGTTAAGGCTCCCCTGGGGAGTTCAGATGTACCCAAAGCCTTCCTCTGGGGGCACTTCTGGATGGGCGAATTAGGCTTTTAATGCATTTTCTGGAGCCCGAGTTTTCAGTCTTCTGCCATGGTGGCTAGGGGTATATTTAGGGTTGCTCGTAAACAGTGAACAAGGAGGGTCCAGTTGCATGTGGGGCTGTGTAAAGGCTCCCCTGGAGAGTTCAGTTGTACCCAAAGCCTTCCTTTGGGGGCACTTTTGGATGGTCAAATGGGGCTTGTAGCACTTTTTCTGGGGCCCGAGTTTTCAGTCGACTGCCAGGCGGGCCCCGGCTATATTTAGGGTTGCTGTGAAAGAGCGAATACGGAGGGTCCAGTTGCATGTGGGGCTGCGTAAAGGCTCCCCTGGGTAGTTCAGTTGTACCCAAAGCCTTCCTCTGGTGGCATTTTGGATGGGCGAATTAGGCTTTTAACGCATTTTCTGGGGCCCGAGGTTTCAGTCGACTGCCAGGCGGGCCAGGGCTATATTTAGGGTTGCGGTGAAAGAGTGAACGAGGAGGGTCCAGTTGCATGTGGGGCTGCATAAAGGCTCCCCTGGGGAGTTCAGTTGTACCCAAAGCCTTCCTTTGGGGACACTTCTGGATGGGTGAATGGGGCTTGAAACGCATTTTCTGGAGCCCGAGGTTTCAGTCTTCTGCCATGGTGGCTAGGGGTATATTTAGGGTTGCTCGTAAACAGTGAACAAGGAGGGTTCAGTTGCATGTGGGACTGTGTAAAGGCTCCCCTGGGGAGTTCACTTGTACCCAAAGCCTTCCTCTGGGGGCACTTTTGGATGGGCGAATTAGGCTTTTAACAGTTTTTCTGGGGCCCGAGTTTCCAGTCGACTGCCAGGCGGGCCAGGGATATATTTAGGGTTGCTGTGAAAGAGCGAATACGGAGGGTCCAGTTGCATGTGGGGCTGCGTTAAGGCTCCCCTGGGGAGTTCACTTGTACCCAAAGCCTTCCTCTGGGGGCACTTTTGGATGGGCGAATTAGGCTTTTAACGCAATTTCTGGGGCCCGAGTTTTCAGTCGTCTGCCATGCGGGCCAGGGTTATATTTAGGGTTGCTGTGAAAGAGCGAATACGGAGGGTCCAGTTGCATGTGGGGCTGCGTTAAGGCTCCCCTGGGGAGTCCAGTTGTACCCAAAGCCTTCCTTTGGGGGCACTTTTGGGTGGGCGAACGGGGCTCGTAACACATTTTCTGTGGCCCGAGCTTTCAGTCGACTGCCAGGCGTGCTAGGGCTATATTTAGGCTTGCGGTGAAAGAGTGAACGCGGAGGGTCCAGTTGCATGTGGGGCTGCATAAAGGCTCCCCTGGGGAGTTCAGTTGGACCCAAAGCCTTCCTTTGGGGGCACTTCTGGATGGGTGAATGGGGCTTGAAACGCATTTTCTGGAGCCCGAGTTTTCAGTCTTCTGCCATGGTGGCTAGGGGTATATTTGGGGTTGCTCGTAAACAGTGAACAAGGAGGGTCCAGTTGCATGTGGGGCTGCGTAAAGGCTCCCCTGGGGAGTTCAGTTGTACCCAAAGCCTTCCTCTGGGGGCACTTTTGGATGGGCGAATTAGCCTTTTAATGCATTTTCTGGGGCCCGAGTTTTCAGTCGACTGCCAGGCGGGCCAGGGCTATATTTAGGGTTGCTGTGAAAGAGCGAATACGGAGGGTCCAGTTGCATGTGGGGCTGCGTTAAGGCTCCCCTGGGGAGTCCAGTTGTACCCAAAGCCTTCCTTTGGGGGCACTTTGGGATGGTCTAAGGGGAATCGCAATGCGTTTTCTGAGGCCCGCTTTTTCAGTCTTCTCCCATTGCTCCGAGGGCTATATTTAGGCTTGCGGTGAAAGAGTGAACGCGGAGGGTCCAGTTGCATGTGGGGCTGCATAAAGGCTCCCCTGGGGAGTTCAGTTGGACCCAAAGCCTTCCTTTGGGGGCACTTCTGGATGGGTGAATGGGGCTTGAAACGCATTTTCTGGAGCCGGAGTTTTCAGTCTTCTGCCATGCTGGCTAGGGGTATATTTAGGGTTGCTCGTAAACAGTGAACAAAGAGGGTCCAGTTGCATGTGGGGCTGTGTAAAGGCTCCCCTGGGGAGTTCACTAGTACCCAAAGCCTTCCTCTGGGGGCACTTTTGGATGGGCGAATTAGGCTTTTAACGCATTTTCTGGGGCCCGAGTTTCCAGTCGACTGCCAGGCGGGCCAGGGTTATATTTAGGGTTGCTGTGAAAGAGCGAATACGGAGGGTCCAGTTGCATGTGGGGCTGCGTTAAGGCTCCCCTGGGGAGTTCAGTTGTACCCAAAGCCTTCCTTTGGGGGCACTTTTGGATGCGCGAATTAGGCTTTTAACGCATTTTCTGGGGCCCGAGTTTTCAGTCGACTGCCAGGCGAGCCAGGGCTATATTTAGGGTTGCTGTGAAAGAGCGAATACGGAGGGTCCAGTTGCATGTGGGGCTGCATAAAGGCTCCCCTGGTGAGTTCAGTTGGACCCAAAGCCTTCCTTTGGGGGCACTTCTGGATGGGTGAATGGGGCTTGAAACACCTTTTCTGTGGCCTGAGTTTTCAGTTTTCTGCCATGCTGGCTAGTGTTATATTTAGGGTTGCTTGTAAACAGCGAACACGGGGGGTCCAGTTGCATGTGGGGCTGCGTTAAGGCTCCCCTGGGGAGTTCACTTGTACCCAAAGCCTTCCTTTGGGGGCACTTTTGGATGGTCCAAGGGGAATCGCAATGCGTTTTCTGAGGCCCGCTTTTTCAGTCTTCTCCCATTGCGCCGAGGGCTATATTTAGGCTTGCGGTGAAAGAGTGAACGCGGAGGGTCCAGTTGCATGTGGGGCTGCATAAAGGCTCCCCTGGGGAGTTCACTTGTACCCAAAGCCTTCCTTTGGGGGCACTTCTGGATGGGCGAAAGGGGCTTGAAACGCTTTTTCTGTGGCCCGAGTTTTCAGTCTTCTGCCATGCGGGCCAGGGTTATATTTAGGGTTGCTGTGAAAGAGCGAACACGGAGGGTCCAGTTGCATGTGGGGCTGCGTAAAGGCTCCCCTGGGGAGTTCAGATGTATCCAAAGCCTTCCTTTGGGGTTACTTTTAGATGGGCGAATGGGGCTTGTAACACATTTTCTGTGGCCCGAGCTTTCTGTCGACTGCCAGGCGTGCTAGGGCTATATTTAGGCTTGCGGTGAAAGAGTGAACCCGGAGGGTCCAGTTGCATGTGGGGCTGCATAAAGGCTCCCCTGAGGAGTTCACTTGTACCCAAAGCCTTCCTTTGGGGGCACTTCTGGATGGGTGAATGGGGCTTGAAACGCATTTTCTGGAGCCCGAGTTTTCAGTCTTCTGCCATGGTGGCTAGGGGTATATTTAGGGTTGCTCGTAAACAGTGAACAAGGAGGGTCCAGTTGCATGTGGGGCTGCATAAAGGCTCCCCTGGGGAGTTCACTTGTACCCAAAGCCTTCCTCTGGGGGCACTTCTGGATGGGCGAAAGGGGCTTGAAACGCTTTTTCTGTGGCCCGAGTTTTCAGTTTTCTGCCATGCTGGCTAGTATTATATTTAGGGTAGCTTGTAAACAGCGAACACGGGGGGTCCAGTTGCGTATGGGCCTGCATAAAGGCTCCCCTGGGGAGTTCAGTTGTACCCAAAGCCTTCCTTTGGGGGCACTTTTGGATGGTCAATTGGGGCTTGTAGCACGTTTTCTGGGGCCCGATTTTTCAGTCGTCTGCCATGCGGGTCAGGGTTATATTTAGGGTTGCTGTGAAAGAGCGAATACGGAGGGTCCAATTGCATGTGGGGCTGCATAAAGGCTCCCCTGGGGAGTTCACTTGTACCCAAAGCCTTCCTTTGGGGGCACTTCTGGATGGGCGAAAGGGGCTTGAAACGCTTTTTCTGTGGCCCGAGTTTTCAGTCTTCTGCCATGGTGGCTAGGGTTATATTTAGGGTTGCTCGTAAACAGTGAACAAGGAGGGTCCAGTTGCATGTGGGACTGTGTAAAGGCTCCCCTGGGGAGTTCAGTTGTACCCAAAGCCTTCCTCTGGGGGCACTTTTGGATGGGCGAATTAGGCTTTTAACAGTTTTTCTGGGGCCCGAGTTTCCAGTCGACGGCCAGGCGGGCCAGGGCTATATTTAGGGTTGCTGTGAAAGAGCGAATACGGAGGGTCCAGTTGCATGTGGGGCTGCGTTAAGGCTCCCCTGGGGAGTTCAGATGTACCCAAAGCCTTCCTCTGGGGGCACATTTGGGTGGGCGAACGGGGCTCGTAACACATTTTCTGTGGCCCGAGCTTTCAGTCGACTGCCAGGTGTGCTAGGGCTATATTTAGGCTTGCGGTGAAAGAGTGAACCCGGAGGGTCCAGTTGCATGTGGGGCTGCATAAAGGCTCCCCTGGGGAATTCAGTTGTACCCAAAGCCTTCCTTTGGGGGCACTTCTGGATGGGTGAATGGGGCTTGAAACGCATTTTCTGGAGCCCGAGTTTTCAGTCTTCTGCCATGGTGGCTAGGGGTATATTTAGGGTTGCTCGTAAACAGTGAACAAGGAGGGTCCAGTTGCATGTGGGGCTGCGTAAAGGCTCCCCTGGGGAGTTCAGTTGTACCCAAAGCCTTCCTCTGGGGGCACTTTTGGATGGGCGAATTAGCCTTTTAATGCATTTTCTGGGGCCCGAGTTTTCAGTCGACTGCCAGGCAGGCCAGGGCTATATTTAGGGTTGCTGTGAAAGAGCGAATACGGAGGGTCCAGTTGCATGTGGGGCTGCGTTAAGGCTCCCCTGGGGAGTCCAGTTGTACCCAAAGCCTTCCTTTGGGGGCACTTTGGGATGGTCTAAGGGGAATCGCAATGCGTTTTCTGAGGCCCGCTTTTTCAGTCTTCTCCCATTGCTCCGAGGGCTATATTTAGGCTTGCGGTGAAAGAGTGAACGCGGAGGGTCCAGTTGCATGTGGGGCTGCATAAAGGCTCCCCTGGGGAGTTCAGTTAAACCCAAAGCCTTCCTTTGGGGGCACTTCTGGATGGGTGAATGGGGCTTGAAACGCATTTTCTGGAGCCCGAGTTTTCAGTCTTCTGCCATGGTGGCTAGGGGTATATTTAGGGTTGCTTGTAAACAGCGAACACGGGGGGTCCAGTTGCGTATAAGCCTGCATAAAGGCTCCCCTGGGAAGTGCAGTTGTACCGAAAGCCTTTCTTTGGGGGCACTTTTGGATGGTCGAATGGGGCTTGTAGCACGTTTTCTGGGGCCCGAGTTTTCAGTCTTCTGCCATGCTGGCTAGGGTTATATTTTGGGTTGCTGTAAAGAGCGAACACGGAGGGTCCAGTTGCATGTGGGGCTGCGTAAAGGCTCCCCTGGGGAGTTCAGATGTACCCAAAGCCTTCCTCTGGGGGCACTTCTGGATGGGCGAATTAGGCTTTTAATGCATTTTCTGGAGCCCGAGTTTTCAGTCTTCTGCCATGGTGGCTAGGGGTATATTTAGGGTTGCTCGTAAACAGTGAACAAGGAGGGTCCAGTTGCATGTGGGGCTGTGTAAAGGCTCCCCTGGAGAGTTCAGTTGTACCCAAAGCCTTCCTTTGGGGGCACTTTTGGATGGTCAAATGGGGCTTGTAGCACTTTTTCTGGGGCCCGAGTTTTCAGTCGACTGCCAGGCGGGCCCCGGCTATATTTAGGGTTGCTGTGAAAGAGCGAATACGGAGGGTCCAGTTGCATGTGGGGCTGCGTAAAGGCTCCCCTGGGTAGTTCAGTTGTACCCAAAGCCTTCCTCTGGTGGCATTTTGGATGGGCGAATTAGGCTTTTAACGCATTTTCTGGGGCCCGAGGTTTCAGTCGACTGCCAGGCGGGCCAGGGCTATATTTAGGGTTGCGGTGAAAGAGTGAACGAGGAGGGTCCAGTTGCATGTGGGGCTGCATAAAGGCTCCCCTGGGGAGTTCAGTTGTACCCAAAGCCTTCCTTTGGGGACACTTCTGGATGGGTGAATGGGGCTTGAAACGCATTTTCTGGAGCCCGAGTTTTCAGTCTTCTGCCATGGTGGCTAGGGGTATATTTAGGGTTGCTCGTAAACAGTGAACAAGGAGGGTTCAGTTGCATGTGGGACTGTGTAAAGGCTCCCCTGGGGAGTTCAGTTGTACCCAAAGCCTTCCTCTGGGGGCACTTTTGGATGGGCGAATTAGGCTTTTAACAGTTTTTCTGGGGCCCGAGTTTCCAGTCGACTGCCAGGCGGGCCAGGGCTATATTTAGGATTGCTGTGAAAGAGCGAATACGGAGGGTCCAGTT